>NW_022473692.1:30000-42500 GCF_009769535.1 Thamnophis elegans | reverse complement strand
CTCCAAGGTGGTCCTTCCAAGGGCCCTGTTGATCTTCCAAAACCACTGGTTGACTTGATTCTCTAGTCACTTAATGCCACTAATCAAGGAGAGAAGGAACCTATAACTAAGGACAAATTTCCTGGCAATGAGAACAACTAACCAGATGTTGTGGATGCTCCAGTTTTTAAGAAGATAATGGACAGTGATTCTTCCTGAATGGTTCTAGGGCAGGAAATTCATTTCTCATGACTGTCACTTGATATTCCGTGGCTGTTTTGTGCTCCGCTGGCAGCCTGCAGAACTGGAAGCAGAGTCGGACAGTGAGGAGGTGGGGGAGGAACATGGGCCAGTCTTGGAGTCTGGGGAAGACTCGGATGAAGGCTCTGCATCGGAGGCAGAGAGGGGGTTAGGGCCGTCTGGTAGTTACGTGCTGCCTCTGGAGCCTCCAGAGTCTGACATCAGTGAGGCAGAAGAACAATGTGAGCCTGTTCCCAGTGTGCGCATGCGCAGAGCTGCCAGAAGGCAACATAGAATATAATAGAGTAGGGTAGGGTAGGATAGGGTAGGGTAGAGTAGGGTAGAATAGAGTAGAATAGAGTAGGATAGGGTAGGGTAGAGTAGGGTAGGGTAGGGTAGAGTAGGGTAGTGTAGAGTAGGGTAGAATAGAGTAGAATAGAGTAGAATAGAGTAGGGTAGGGTAGAGTAGTGTAGAGTAGGGTAGAATAGAGTAGAATAGAGTAGGGTAGGGTAGGATAGGGTAGGGTAGGATAAGGTAGGGTAGAGTAGGGTAGAATAGAGTAGAATAGAGTAGGATAGGGTAGGGTAGAGTAGGGTAGTGTAGAGTAGGGTAGAATAGAGTAGAGTAGAATAGAATAGAGTAGGGTAGGGTAGGGTAGGGTAGAGTAGGGTAGAGTAGGGTAGAATAGAGTAGGGTAGAGTAGGGTAGAATAGAGTAGAGTAGAATAGAGGAGAATAGAGTAGGGTAGGGTAGAGAATAGAATAGAATAGAATAGAATTTTTTATTGGCCAAGTGTGATTAGACACACATGGAATTTGTCTTTGGTGCCTATGCTCTTGGTGTACATAAAAAAACAAGAATCAAGAATCGTAAGGTAAAACGCTTAATGATAAATCATAGGGTACAAATAAGCAATCAGGAAACAATCAATATCAATACAACAGTTAAGACAAAAAAGGGGAGACTCAGGAGTGAGGCTTGGAGATGATTGGCCCCACCCATAAGACATAAAAGAGGAGCAAAGGTGACATAATCCTTTGCAGGAAGCAGTTAGTTCATCTCATCAATTCAAGCTCTAAGAAGTCCTGTTTGACTCTGTGCTCCATTTGGCCTTAAAAAACTCATTGGCACTTAGGTCTCTGGCAGCGTTTCAAGGGAGACAAAGGTGGGTGCTTATCAGCCTTACCCTGAAAGACTGTGGCAAACTTCTGTCGGACTCTTTACAGACTGTTTATGACTCATTACGGGCTGTGAATGACCATAATTCACAGCCTTTTAAATAAAAGAGGGTTTGGGGGACTAAGATTGTGATTCATGCTTTCTCAGAACAAGCTGTTTGGATGGCATGTGAGACCTTTCTGATACTTGATTAAAACAAAATTCCTTGCTTAAAGACATACAGTCGGAGAGATTTGCATGAAAACACCTCTTGGTTTTGTACGTCCACAACCTTATTCATTTCCCGATAGATTCCCTGAGATGTCCCTTTTTGTAATCAAAACAGAGCCAAAGATTTAACGGATAGCTATTATGTTCTATTATATGGTCTTGAAGTCAACAAACATGAGGTTTACCTTCATACCGGAGGGAAAGAAAAAAAGACTGGGATATTTTTTTTTAAAAAAAAATTAAATATTCTGCGAGGAGGGGAAAAAAACCCACCTTATCTGGAGGTTTTGCATTAAAATAGGACGTGGATTTGCATATTTTAACAATAACCTCTCGTCATTCTGTCTGATCTGCGTTGAGTTGGCCATACTGATAGCTTTATCTGGAATAGATTATCACTGGTTTAATAAACTCTTCATAATACGCAGGTATAACAATGGTACTTCATGGGATAAAGATGATATTAAAGTCCTTTTTATTTTTCTTCCTTCCCCCAGAAATACGGGTTGCCTGTCTAGTGATTAACTTTTATACCTCTGCATTTTCACTGTGGAATATGCAATTAAAGGAAGCCATTCCGGTGATTATTCAAAAGTCAGCTGTGTGTACATAGTTCCATTTTCTGCCTGTGGCCCGTATCGTATCTTAAGGAACATCTGTAGTGGGGGATTATCCTGTAGTAAATTAATCACGCTACCCGGGGGAAAAAAACCTGTAGGAAGAATGGCAAATGGAATACAGAATACAAACAGTATAGTATAGGGCAGAGGGCTGGACTAGAAGACCTCCAAGGTGCCTTCCAGGTTATTCTATTCTGTTCTTGTTCCTGTTCTTATTCCTTTCTGTTCCTTTCTGTTCTGTTCCGTTCCATTCTGATCCATTGCATTGCATTGCATTGCATTCCTATTCCTATTCCTTTCTGTTCTGTTCTGTTCCGTTCCGCTCCATTTCATTTCCTATTCCTATTCCTATTCCTATTCCTATTCCTATTCCTATTCCTATTCTTATTCCTATTCCTTTCTGTTCTGTTCTGTTCCATTCCAATCCGTTCCGTTCCATTCCATTCCATTCTATTCCTATTCCTATTCCTTTCTGTTCCTTTTTTTCCCGTTCTGATCCATTCCGTTCCATTCCATTCCTATTCCTATTCCTTTCTGTTCTGTTCTGTTCTGTTCTATTCTATTCCTATTCCTATTCCTATTCCTTTCTGTTTCTTTTTGTTCCATTCTGATCTGTTCCGTTTCATTCCTATTCCTATTCCTATTCCTATTCTTATTCTATCCCATCCCATCCTATTCAAGTTTCTTAAATATTCAGAATCAGAATAGAGCTGGATTGGACGTTGGAGGTCTTCTAGTCCAGCTGTTGAGAATTCTTTGAAAAGAGAGAGAGAGAAAGAAAGAAAGAAAGAAAGAGAGAGAGAGAAAGAAAGAAAGAAAAAGAAAGAAAGAAAGAAAGAAAGAAAGAAAGAAAGAAAGAAAGAAAGAAAGAAAGAAAAAACTGGAAAGCAGAAGAAATTTGTATGATGGAAAGTTCACTTTAAAACTCTCTCAATGCCTTTTTTCTTTTCAAACTATCTCAAATGGTTTTCAAGGCTGAGTGGAGCACCAGCTTAGCAATACTGCTCCAGTGCCTACGAAAAGCCTATTGGATTAGGCCATTGCTAAATTCGGTGGCTAAATTAATCCACTTTCTGGATTCCTGCTATATTAAACTATCAGTTACCCACAGAAGCCACATCCTTGTAATATGCTAAATTACCAACAACAACAACTAGCAAATTTTCCAGGGTGCTTGTCTTGCCTCTCATTGATCTGGTTAAGCTGGTTTAAAGAGCGTATTGTGTATAGAGGGGAAGGAACCAGGCTGGGGGCTCTGAGTTCTAGTCCTGCCTTAGACGTGAAGCCAACTGGGTGATTTGGAGCAATCACCAGGAAATGGGGAATTCTAATCCCAACTAAAAAAAAAAACCACTGGGTGACTTTGGCTAATCTCCAGGAGATTGTGAGTTCTAGTTCCAGTTTAGACACAAAAGGCAACTGGGTGACTCTGGGACAATCATCAGAAAGATAGTGAGTTCTAGATCCAGCTTGGATCATGAAGCCAGCTGGGCGACTTTGGGCCCATCACCAGGAGACTGTGAATTCTAGTCCTGCCTTAGGCATGAAGCCAGCTGCGTGACTTTGAACAGTTATTAAATGAATTGTTCTATTCCATTCTATTCTATTCTATTCCATAATTCTCTTCTCTTCCTTTCCATTCCCTTCCTTTCCATTCCCATCCTTTTGATTCCTTTCCCTTCCCTTCCTTTCCCTTCCATTCTATTCTATTCTATTCTATTCTATTCTATTCCATTCCATTCTATTGCACAATTCTCTTCCATTCCCTTCCTTTCAATTAGTTTCCTTTCCTTTCCATTCTATTCTATTCTATTCTATTCTATTCCATAATTCTCTTCCCTTCTCTTCCCTTCCTTTCACTTCCCTTCCTTTCAATTCCTTTCCTTTCCCTTCCCTTCCCTTCCCTTCCCTTCCCTTCCCTTCCATTCTATTCTATTCTATTCCATTCCATTCCATTCCATTCTATTCCATAATTCTCTTCTCTTCCCTTCTCTTCCCTTCCTTTCACTTCCCTTCCTTTCAATTCCTTTTCTTTCCCTTCCCTTCCCTTCCATTCCATTCCATTCTATTCTATTCCATTCCATTCTGTTCCATAATTCTCTTCTCTTCCCTTCTCTTCCCTTCCTTTCACTTCCCTTCCTTTCAATTCCTTTTCTTTCCCTTCCCTTCCCTTCCCTTCCCTTCCATTCCATTCTATTCTATTCTATTCCATTCCATTCTATTCCATTCCATTCCATTCCATTCTATTCCATAATTCTCTTCTCTTCCCTTCTCTTCCCTTCCTTTCAATTCCCTTCCTTTCAATTCCCTTCCCTTCCCTTCCATTCCATTCTATTCTATTCTATTCTATTCTATTCTATTCTATTCTATTCTATTCTTACAGTTAGCTGGTCCTAACATAGCACACTGGTAGCCCTCGACTTACAACAGTTCATTACATGATCGTTCTTACTTTAAATTACATCAATTTCTGTTCTTACTAAAGACTTGCTCACTTCTATTAGAGGATCACTCCTGGGAAGTTACTCTGTCCCTAAAAGGACTGTGTCTCTCCGAGGTTGGGTCATTTGTGTTATTTGCCACACTTCCCCACAATAAAGAGTAAAGTAAATCTCAAATTTGGGTGATTTTTATGGACCTTCTGATGTCACAGAGACGCAGATGGGCTCCATTGCTGCTTTCCTGGTGCAATTTTTCCTCCGTCTCCCAATCTAGCCCCGCCTGTTTTACGACTGTAATTTATCTGTTTTTATATTTCTTTTTTATGGCGTTTAAATGCAGTTTTTAACAAAAAAATTGGTAGACCGTTCGGAGAGGCATTGCCTGACAGGTGGTGTATAAATATTTTAAATAGGAATAAGAATAGAATAAAGAAATCTTAACCAGGAGGCTTCAGAGTAAGCTGGGTGTGTTCGGCGTGGAAATTCAATGGAAGAGACACGTCGTAAATCTAAGGTGTCAACTTAGCGGGATTAATGTTTATTTGTGGAAAAAGAAAGAGAAAAAGAGGAGAGACTTTTACAACTGAGTGTTTTTTTTAGAAAGAAGGGAAGCTGGACACCTGAAACTGAACTACAGAACATATTTAATTTTGAGTAGGTAGCAGAATAGAATAAGGAATAGAATGGAATGAAATGGAATAGAATGAGAATTGGAATGGAATGGAATAGAATAAGGAATAGTATGGAATGGAATGGAATAGAATGGAATGAGAATTGGAAGGGAAGGGAAGGGAAGGGAGGAGAAGGGAAGGGAATGGAATGGAATGGAATAGAATGGAATGAGAATTGAAAGGGAAGGGAAGGGAAGGGAAGGGAGGAGAAGGGAAGGGAATGGAAGAGAAAATATGGAATGGAATGGAGTGGAATGGAATGAGAAATAGAATAGAATGTAATGGAATAGAATGAGAAATGGAATAGAAGGGAAGGGAAAAATATGGAATGGAATGAGAAATGGAATGGAATGAGAAATAGAATGGAAAATAGAATAGAATAGAATAGAATAGAATAGAATAGAATAGAATAGAATGAGCTGGAAGGCACCTTGGAGGTCTTCTAGTCTAGCCCTCCGCTCAAGCAGGAGACCCTATACCAGTGTTTCTCCACCTTGGCGACTTTAAGTCCTGTGGACTTCAACTCCCAGAATTCCCCAGCCAGCATAGCTGGCTGGGGGATTCTGGGAGTTGAAGTCCATAGGACTTAAAGTCACCAAGGTTGAGAAACACTGACCTATACTATACTGTTAGTCTGTACTCTGTATTCCATTTGCCATTCTTCCTACAGTTTTCAGAACTGGCTCCCAATGGTTCTCTTCCATCCACATTAACTTCTTATCTTTTTATTCTCCTGGATTGTCAGAGCTGTGATGAATGCATCTTCCATAAATACATATGGGAATTAATGAGCAAACACTTGAAAAAAAACAACCGAGGATTGTTATTAATGGTATATTACTTAAAATGACGAGGGAGGGAGGGAGGGGGCGATGAGGGAGAAGGAAGAGGAGGGCCTGATGAGTTGCAAAGCTGAACACGACACTTATCCGTCTCTATCAAATTAGAGTAACCATTAGCAACTCTTTGTCTACAATCACGTGTGTCTCTTCCCTTGCGGGAAGTAAAGGACCATTGAACCTTTTTGGCAGCGAATAAATATTGTTAAAAGGGAAAAAAAGAGAAGACACTCAGATCTTCCTCCTCGTACTTCCACAAGGGTGCAGCAACAATAAGGAGAGAGTAAAGCCAGAATGGAATGGAATAGAATAGAATAGAATAGAATAGAATAACAGAGTTGGAAGGCACCTTAGAGGTCTTCTAGTCAAACCTCCTGCCTAGACAGGAAATCCTACACCACTTCAGACAAATGGTTATCCAACATCTTCTTAAAGACTTTCAGTGTTGGAGCATTCACAACCTCTGGAGGCAAGTTGTTCCACTGATTAATTGTTCTGACTGTCAGGAAATTTCTCCTTGGTTCTAAGTTGCTTCTCTCCTTGATTAGTTTCCATCTGTTGTTTCTTGTCCTGCCTTCAGGTGCTTTGGAGAATAGTTTGACTCCCTCTTCTTTGGGGCAACCCCTGAGATATTGGAAGACTGTTATCATATTTCCCCTGGTCCTTCTTTTCATTAAACTAGACAGACCCAGTTCCTGCCATTAATAGCAAGAAGCAATGGGTGAAAACTAATCAAGGAGAGAAGCAACTTAGAGCCGAGGAGAAATTTCCTGACAGTTAGAATAATTAATCCGTGGAACAAGTTGCCTCCAGAAGTTTTGGGTGCTCTAACACTGGAAGTTTAAAATAAGAGATTGGACAGCTGTTTGAATTGAACAGGGGGTTGACTAGAAGACCTCTAAGGAACCTCCCAATTTTGTTACTCTGCCATGTTGTCATTCTGTCTTCTGTTACTCTGTTATTTTGTCATTTTATTATTCTGTTGTTATTCTGTTATTCTTTCATTCGGTCATTCTGTTACTCTCTTATTCTGTTTTTATCCTGTTATTCTTTCATTCAGTCATTCTGTTATTGTATTCTTGTGTTCTTATTCTGTTATTCTGTCATTCTGCTATTCTCTTATTCTGTTTTTATCCTGTTATTCTTTCCTTTGGTCATTCTGTTATTGTATTCTTGTGTTGTTATTCTATTATTCCTTAATTCGGTCATTCATGCTATCCTATTATTCTATTGTTATTCTTCCTTTCATTCTTTCATTCTGGTAGTCTATTGTTGTTCTGTTATTCTTTCATTCTGCTAGTCTATTATTCTGTTGTTATTCTGTTATTCTTTCATTCGGTCATTCTGCTATCCTATTCTTCTTCCTTTCTTTCATTCTGCTATTCTACTGTTATTCTGTTATTCTTTCATTCTGCTCATGTATTATTTTTTTATTGTGTTATTCTTTCATTCGGTCATTCTGCTATTCTATTGTTATTCTGTTATTCTGTTCGGAAAATTTAGTAGTACAAGCCTCCCTCTTTATTTTGCCAGTTCCTGACTGAAATAGCTGCATAGCTACCCCTAGAGTTATTTCTGCAGTTCCTTGATTGAAAGGGTCACCCCTTCTTAATTTCGAAACACTCTGTAAAAAAAGGTTAATCTCCCAAGCTGGTGAGAACTTTACGGCTGAAGTTTGGGTGCCTTTAATCAGCACACCCAGTTTAATTAAATGCCACCGAAAGGGTGGGGAGCGGGGGACACAATGGCAAGGAATTGTCTCTTCTGCTTCCAATGCAGAAGGATCACCAGCCTTCCTCATACAAGAGGCATCAACAGCGAGTGGTTCAAACAGAAGACCAGCTGTAAACTCAAAGTAGGTTCGAAGTAAATAACTTTGTGCTTGCTGGGTCGGCGGATAAGGCTGACCGTTAGTTGACATGGCCAGGTGAACCTTTCCGCCGAATCAATCATCGTATTTATTCTAATTATATCGTAATAGTCCCCCGGGAGCTCCGTTCAAAGGAGTTTGACATTATTAAAAATTTAATGCCCAGTTTTCATAGCTGAATGAATATTTAAAGGGTAGGTCTCAGGCTTAAGTTAAGATGATGAAGAAATTAATGGAAGGTCTTGCTTAAGGCAGGAGGGAGGGAGGAAAGAAAGAGAGAGAGAGAGAAAGAATGAAAGGGATGGATGGATGGATGGATGGATGGATAAATGGGTGGAAGGGAGGGAGGGATGGAGAAAGGAAGGAAGGAAAGAAAAGGGAAGGAAGGAAGAAGCAAAGGAAGGAAGGAAACAAGACAGGAAGGAAGGAAGGAATAGATGAATAAATGGGTGAAAAGGAGGGAGAAAGAAAGAAAGAGAAAGAAGGAAGGAAAGAAAGAGAGGGATGGATGGATAAATGGGTAGAAGAGATGGAGGGAGGGAGAAGGAAGGAATGAAGGAGAAAGGAAGAGCGAAAGAAGGAAGGAAGGTTTTTAAAGATCCATGTGGAAAGCTTAGGCTGAAGAGTCTGATCCATTTCCCTGCTGTGAGAAAATTGGGTTTTCTGTCTCAGCCTGGGCCACAGGATAGAGAGAGCCTTTCGCCTGGCTGCATTGATGGCTGTTGCTGTGCATTTTATTTTATATTCTCTAATTTATCTATTTTATTGCAAGCTGCATAGAGTCCCATATATGGGATTGGTTGCTATGGATTGTAACCTGGTTGGGTCATGAAACATCTGCCAGAAGACCACCAAGCTCAGAAAGCACCAAGAACCCCGATTTTCCTCCTCCTCCACCTCCTCCTCCTCCTCCTCCTCCTCTTCCTCTTCCTCTTCCTCCCCTCCCCTTTTCCCTTTTCCTTCTCCAACCACCTCCTCCTCCTCCTCCTCCTCCTCCTCCTCCTCCTCCTCCTCCTCCTCCTCCTCCTCCTCCTCCTCTTCCTCTCATTCCCCTTGTGGAGTCTATCGGGTTCATCTAATTTACCCAAATAATCCAGATTTTTTACCTTTTTCTTTCACCCCTCCCCCTTTCCCTTTTCCTTCTCCTACCTCCTCCTCCTCCTCCTTTTCCTCCTTTTGCTTGAACCCCAATTTTTTCCCCCTGGAACTCCCAAGAGAGAAACCCAGTCTTCAAGGTTATGCCTTTTTCTCAACGCTGAGTTAAAATGGGCCTCTTTAGCTTGGCCCCTTTAAGTTAAATATTCAGTTAGTTTTGACTTTTAGATAATGGCTTTGATCCTTGAATGTTTCCCATCTCATAGAAACCTTTTATTATTTCTATTTTCTGCCTGCCTGTCTTCCTGCCTGCCTCTATTTATCTGTCTGCCTGTCTGTCTTTCTACCAACCTACCAACTAATCTATCATCTCTCTCTCATCTCTGTCATCTATCTATCTCTCATCTACCTACCTACCTACCTACCTAACCACCACCCACCCACCCGCCCGCCCGCCCGCCCGCCCGTCCGTCCGTCCGTCCGTCCGTCCGTCCGTCCGTCCGTCCATCCATCCATCCATCCATCCATCCATCTATCTATCTATCTATCTATCTATCTATCTATCTATCTATCTCTATCTAATCATATCAATATCTATCTATCTAATCATCTCTCTCTCTCTCTCTCTCTCTCTCTCCATCCATCCATCCATCCCTATCTATCTATCTATCTATCTATCTATCTATCTATCTATCTATCTATCTATCTCTATCTAATCTATCTCTCATCTATCTCTTTACCTACCTCTATCAATCATCTATACCTATCTATCCATCTGTCTGTCCATGCATCCATCCATCTCTATCTATCTATCTATCTATCTATCTATCTATCTATCTATCTATCTATCTATCTAATCTAATCTAATCTATCTCTCATCTATCCTCTGTCTGTCCATCCATCCATCCATTTATCTATCATCTACCTACCTACCTACCTACCTACCTACCTACCTAATCTACCTAATCTACCTAATCTACCATCTATCTATCTCTAGCAATCATCTATACTTATTTTTCTGTCTGTCTGTCTGTCTGTCTGTCTGTCTGCCTACCTACCTACCTATTTACCTATCTACCTACCTATAATCTATCCCACATCTCTCTCTCCCTCCCTCCCGCCCTCTCCTATTGCTGGGTCCAGATTTCAGGGAATCCCTGCACAGATGCAAAGATCCCAAATTTTATGAGGAATGGGGTGGGGGGGGATAGATCTCGAAGGCTCTGACCTTTACAAACCAGACAGCCAGCCCGTCTCTGCTTCTACAGGGAGGGATCGCTGCAGGCTATTTGCACACAAGGAAAGGCTGTTCGCTTCTGCTCTGAATCTGCGTTTGCATGGCCCCTTCCCAAAATCAATCCTCCCCGGCTGATCTGTATGTGGATGAACCCTTGGGGCCTGGGGAATTCACAGGCAGCCTCAGGTTGGGAAGGTTCAGGGCCAGGCATCTTGAAAAGAGCGTTGCTGTTGTTGGTGGTGGTGGAGGAGGGAGGGAGAAGAGGAAGGAGAAGAGGCGGAGGAGATAAAGGAGAAGAAGAGGGAGAGGAGGAGAAAAAGAAGAGGAGAAAAAGGAGGAGAGGAGGAAGGAGAAAAGGAGGAAGGAAAAGAAGAGGAAGGAGAGGAGGAGGAAGGAGAGGAGGAGGGAGAGGAAGAGAGAAAGGAGAAGAGAGAAAAAGGAGAAGAGAAAGAGGAGGAGAGGAAGAAAGAGAAGAGGAAGGAGAAGAGGGGGAGGAGAAAGAGCAGGAGGAGATTAAGGAGAAGAGGAGAAAAAGAAGAGGAGGAAGGAGAAGAGGAGGAAGGAGAAGAGGAAGAGGAGATGAGGAAGGAGAAGGGGAGGTGGAGGAGGAAGAAAGAGAAAAAGAAGGGGAGGGATAGGAGAAGTGGAAGGAGAAGAGAACAGGAAGAGGAGGAAGGAGAAGAGGGAGAGGAGGAAGAGCAGGAGGAGATTAAGGAGAAGAGGAGGAAAAAAAGAGGAGGAAGGAGAAGAGGAAGAGGAGGAGGAGATAAAGCAAGAGAGGAGGGAGAGGAGGAGACAAAGGAGAAGAGAAAAAGGGGGGAGAGGCGGAAGGAGAAGAGAAAGAGGAAGAGGAGGAAGAGGAAGAGGAGGAGGAGGACGGTGATTCTTATTTATTGATCCAATTTATACAGCACCCATCCATGTCACTCTCTAAGTGATTGTGAGTGGTTTATAGTACGAATCCACATCTTGTAAGAGACTGGGTTTTTGAAATGGACCAAAACTGCAATTCTCACTTCAAATTGATGGCTGGTCCTATCAAGTGGTAAAACAAGGTCTCCATCTCCTGCCTGGAGCAGAAAGGACTCATTTCCAATTAGTAGAAACTCACATCTACCTCAGGCAGTGAAAGCTCCTGCTACTGGAAATTATAAACCTAATGAAATGTGGAGAATAGCCTGCTTTCTTTCCTTCTGTTTTCAAATGATAGCTTTCTTACTGGGTAATTTTTGGGGAATGGAGGGAGGGAGGGAAGGGAAAGTGGGAGGTAGAGAAGGGTGGGAGGGAGGGAAAGAGAAAGGAAGGAGAAATGGGAGTGAGGGAAGGAAAGAAGGAAGAAAGGAAAGGAAGGAAGGAAAAGTAGGAGGTAGAGAAGGGAGGAAGGGAGGAAAGGAAGGAAAAGTGGGAGGGAGAGAAGGGAGGGAGGGAGGGAGGGAAAGAGAAAGGAAGGAGAAATGGGAGTGAGGGAAGGAAAGAAGGAAGGAAGGAAGGAAGGAAAAGTAGGAGGTAGAGAAGGGAGGAAGGGAGGAAAGGAAGGAAAAGTGGGAGGGAGGGAAGGGAGGGAGGGAAAGAAAGGGTAGAAACTAATCAAGGAGAGAAGCAACTTAGAACTAAGGAGAAATTTCCTGACATTTAGAACAATTTATCAGTGGAACAGCCTGCCTCCAGAAGTTGTGAATGCTCCAGCACTGGAAGTTTTTAAGAAGATGTTGGATAATCATTTGTCTGAAGTGGTGTAGGGTTTCCTGCTTAAGCAGGGGGTTGGACTAGAAGACCTCCAAGGTCCCTTCCAACTCTGTTATTCTAATTCTAATCAATGGATCCACCCCTCTTGCTGCTGGTCATCCTCTTCTTCCCTTAGCAGTCATAAATTACTTTTTTCAAGTGCCATTGTAATTTATTTATTTATTTGTTTGTTTGTTTGTTTGTCTTGTATGCCGCCCACTCCCGGAGGACTCCGTGCGGCTCACAAAAGACAAGGGAAAGGGGGGAACGAGACAAAGACAACATATTAAAAACAAAACCAACATTCACAATTTCTATGGAGGTAGATGCTTCTCAGCTTCCCCCAGCCTGCTGGAACAGCCAGGACTTGGTGGCTTTGCGGAAGGCCGGGAG
>NW_022473692.1:0-25000 GCF_009769535.1 Thamnophis elegans | reverse complement strand
AATCACACACAAACTATACATGGTCTTGTTGTGTATACAGTAGGGTTTGCAGTCTTTCTAGTGGCACATGCCTTTTCTAAGTATGTATCCTACATGTTGACATGTTTGGTGATTTGTGTAACGTCTTGTACGACAAGTGTCCTTGACAATCCTGTTGGTTTAGGGTGGGTACCATCGCTGGTTTGAAACACCCTTGAGTTTCAAATTATTTCTCGGAACTAAAGGACCTAGAACAGTGTTTCTCAACCTTGGCAACTTGAAGATGTCCGGACTTCAACTCCCAGAATTCCCCAGCCAGTGATTCGCTGGCTGGGGAATTCTGGGAGTTGAAGTCCAGACATCTTCAAGTTGCCAAGGTTGAGAAACACTGACCTAGAATCTACTCATCAAATGTAAAGCATTTTCTCAGAAACTTCTCCTTATTACATCATCAAGCCCATCAGAACAGGAAAGAAGGACATGTTACAGGTCCCCTTAATTAGGGATGTCCATCTGGTATGGCCCTTCTCGGTGGTGGCCCCTTCCTTATGGAGCATCATTCCCCTTGAGGTATGGTGGGTGCCCACCTTGCAGCTTTTTCAAAAGGTGTTAAAAACTTGGTTTTCTCAGCAGTTATGGGGACCAAAAATAGAGTTGATCAAGTGACTCATTTGCCTGTGGATTTTTAAATGTCGGAAGCCATCCAGAGTTCCCTTATGTGTGGATTGAGAGGCTCTACACATAAATGAATAAATATAGAAACTTCCATGATGAAACATGACCAAGTTCCAAAGATTTGGGATGCAATCAGCAATATTTGCATCCCAAATCATTAGGACAACCATTTTCAATTTTCTGAAGGTTTGGCTATGCCTCCTTTTATGGACTTAGCTAAGGAAGAATCTCCAGCAACATTTAGGATTTTTTTAGGATTTTATTAATATTTATAGGCCGCCCTTTTCCCTGAGGGGACTCAGGGCGACTTACATAAAATAGGGAGGGGGGGTACAAAACAATAAACATAAAACAATACATAAAAGTAAAATAGTACAGAACATTCATTCATCATTCGGGTGGGGACAGATTGTGATCTTTATCCCCAGGCCTGACGGGATAGCCAGGTCTTAAGGGCTGTGCGGAAGGTCTGGACGGTGGTGAGGGTACGAATCTCCACGGGGAGATCGTTCCAAAGGGTCGGAGCTACTACTGAAAAGGCTCTCCTCCGCGTGGTTGCCAGTCGACACTGACTGGCAGATGGAACTCGGAGGAGGCCTAATCTGTGCGATCTAATTGGTCGCAAGGAGGTAATTGGCAGGAGGCGGTCTCAAACATCTACCCAATCATGTCTCTGCTCAGAAACTAAGTAGGCTTGGTCTTCAGGATGGAAGGCCACCAAGAAACCCCTAATCTGTAAACTAGAGAGAATATTTGGGAGGAGGAGAAAAGCCACACTTCCTAAAGAGAGTTATGGAACTTGCAAGTTTACAAATCCACTCAGATTCGTTCCAAATTCCTAGATAAAGAAGATGGCTCTAGAAAAATCCATCTGTGGCTCCATCAATGGAGATTTTAAAGATCGGGCAGCCATTTGTCGGAAGTGGTATAGGGTCTCCTGTTCGAGCAGGGGGTTGGACGGGAAGACCTCCAAGGCCTCTTCCAACAGCTCTGTTATTCTGTTAATTAATTAGTGGAACAGTTTGGCTCCAGATGTTATGGGTCCTCCCTCACTGGAGGCTTTTAAGAAGAGATTTGTTCAGAATAGTATAAAATCTGCTCGAGCAGGGGGTTGGATTAGAAGACCTCCAAGGTCCCTTCCAAATCTGTTACTCTGTTAATTATTCAATGGAGCAGCTTCCCTCCAGAAAAAAAAACTCTATCACTGGAGGTTTTTAAGGAGAGATTGGATGGCCATTTGTCCAGAATGTTATGGGGTCTCCTGCTCGAGCAGGGGATTGGATTAGAAGACAGATAGTGAGGAGTTTGGGGAGGAAAATGGGCCAGTCCCGGGGAAGGCTCAGACAAGGGCAGAGGCAGAGAGGGGAGCAAGACCACTTGGTAGTTATTTACTGCCTCCAGAGTCTGACATCAGTGAGGCAGAAGAACAACGGGAGCCTGTTCCCAGTGTGTGCGTGTGCAGAGCTGCCAGAATAGCAATAGCAATACCAGTTAGACTTATATACCGCTTCATAGGGCTTTCAGCCCTCTCTAAGCGGTTTACAGAGTCAGCATATCGCCCCCAACAACAATCCGGGTCCTCATTTTACCCACCTCGGAAGGATGGAAGGCTGAGTCAACCTTGAGCCGGTGAGATTTGAACAGCCGAACTGCAGAACTGCAGTCAGCTGAAGTGGCCTGCAGTGCTGCATTTAACCACTGCGCCACCTCGGCTCCTAGGCAAGAAAAATTAAGAAAACAGGGTCGACTCGGGAATAAGGCTTGGAGATGATTGCCCCCCCCCCATAAGACATAAGAGAGGAGCGAATGGGACATGAGCTTTTGCAGAAAGCAATTAGTTCATCTGGTCAGTTCAAGCTTTGAAAAATTCTGCTTGACTCTGTGCTAAGTTTGGCCTCGCTCTGCATTTGGCAATTAGGCCTCTGGCCGAATTCCCAGGGAGATAAGGTGGGTGTTTATCAACATTCCCCTGAAAGACTGTGGCAACTCGAGCAGACATCTGTCGGACTCTTCACAGACTGTTTGCGAAGCCTTGCGGGCTGTGAATGATTTACAGCCGAATAAATAAAAGAAGGTTTCGGGACTAAGATTGTGATTTATGCTTTCTCGGGAAGCCTAGGTCAATTCTGTATTCTGTAAATCCCTTCTAAATGGCGCTTTTTTTTTCTTTCTTTCTTCTCTCTCTTCACAGATGAACAGGCCGATCCAGGTGAAACCAGCGGACAGCGAAAGCCGAGGAGGTAGCTGGATTCTTTCTTTATAGCTTCTGCCGCGGTGGTGTCGTTGTTTGTTTGTTTGTGGGTTCTTCTTCTGAGCTGTGTGGAGGTCCGTTAGTAACGCAATCAGCCTCCACACCCAATTCTCGAGGCAGCTCTTCATGAAATTGCCTTCACGCTGCGTCGCCGTAGCTCATATTCAATTATTATTTGATTTTTTTAAAAAAGAAAAGAGAGACTGATGATTGCTTAGGAAGCACCTAGGAATCCTTGTTAAAAAAAAAAAAAAAGCCACGCACACTTTGGTGTTGACTTAGCAAAAGTTTTACGATTGGCACGTTGATTTGTGGGACTGTGTTTCTAAGGTCTGAGCTGTTGGCCACCGTGCGAGTTTGCTCATTCCTTGTTCTTTCATTTAATGGCTTTAAGGGGGAAAGAAAGCAAGGCTCGATTTCACCTAAGATGGGCCACCGAAGGCCTTATAATCATCTTAATCAAGGTGTGTTAAATCACTGGCTACCTTTCTGCTTGCAGTCCAATTATAACATCATTGGTTGTTTGCTCTGGGAGCACAGTGTCACGATCTATCAAAATGTTTTTGTTTTTTTAAATATATATATGTTGCAAAATGGCATCTAGTATTATTACTAAGATTTGCCTGTGAGGTGGAGTAGTGCAGTGCAGTGGCCTAAAGGTGTAGCTTTGGCCTCACAATCATGAGGCTGTGGAGTTTGGTCCCAGGTAGAGTTAGATATTTCTCTCTCTGGGGACAATGAGAATGTATCTGCCGGACAAAACTCCATATTGGCAACAGGGAAGGGCATCCGGCCAATAGACACACTGCTAGCTCCATTCACTTCCCTGGACTCCACCCTGCAAGGGATTATTATGGGGTCATTAAAAAGAAGATGGTGATTTGCCTGTGGGGTGATGAAGATGGTTTAGAGGGCTTGGAACATTTGACCAGTTTTGTTCTTTCACTAATCTTTCGGATAGTTTGTGTGATGCCAGTTTGTTGAATTTGTATTGTGTTGCTGGTTGTGTTATCTTCCATGTCAGAACTCAAATTTGCTAGCAGGCAGCCCAGATATTAGGGTGTCTACACGGAGAGTCAAAAAATCTTGGGATGATGGGCTTGAATCACACAGAGAGGGTGGAACATCTGGAACAATTTTGACCCACTCAATGGAAGGTCCCTGACAGATTCCCAAGTGGGCCTTAAGGAAAACAGGTGCTGAACTGTTGCAATTTTTGAGAATAAGCATGCAATGCTGGTTTAATCTTGGAGGGATTATGGATCTCTCACTCCTCACTAACCATGTTGGGCAAATATTAGCGATGTATGAATTAGCCCTGGTCCAATTGGAACCAATAATCCACTTTGGAAAAAAAGGAAGAAGTCAGTCAGATATAGAGCTTTGGATTAAAGTCCAAGATAAACTGGATTCAATCCAGAAAATCTGATTGATTGAAAAGAAAGACAGGGGGGAAGAGAAAAAGAAAGAGAGAGAGAAAGACAGAGAGTGAAGTGAGAGAGAGCAAAAGCAAGAGAGAATGTGAAAGAGATAGAGAGAGAAAGAAAGAGAAAGAGGGAGGGAGAAAGAGGGAGAGCAAAAGCAAGAGAGAGAGAGAAAGGGAGAGAAAGAAAGGGAAAGAAAGGGAAAAAGAAAGAGAGAGAGAGTGAGGAAAGAGAGCAAAAGCGAGAAAGCAAGCTAGAGAGAGAGAGAGAGAAAGAAAGAAAGAAAGAAAGAAAGGGGAGAAAGAAAGAGAAAATGGGAGGGAAAGAGAAAGAGAGAAAGAGAGAAAGAAAGAAAGAAAGAAAGAAAGAAAGAAAGAAAGAAAGAAAGCCGCACAAGTGTCAAAAACCTTGTCTATTCAATACAGATGGTCAATCCAATTTGGAATAACAGTTCAGTTTTGAGATTTGAGGCCTGTGCAAAGATGCCTTCATCATCCCTTGTATCGCTCCCCTTAGCCTGGCCGTGTCAGCTATTATGTCTTTATACTTTGCGTCTCGTCTTTTTTAAATGCTGGAAATATTTTCTCCTGCCTTCTGATCATGGCTAACACGCTGGCCAAAATGCCTTCGTCTCACCTGGGCATGAGTGGGAAGAGAGGAAGGGGGGAAATCCCACGGGAAGGGTCAAAGGCCAGTTCCCACCAACACAATGACCTAATCCCCAATACAGGGTTATGCGTATTCATGGGTGGAATTCATGTGGATGAAGCCAACCAGAGTCAGCTCGTCATGGGACGGGTGGCAAGGAACAAATAAATAAATTAAAATAATTAAGGCACTGTGGAGAGCTGGAACAAGGAGTCGGTTGGGCAGTAAATTACTTCCAAGGGTTAAATTTTATCAAAACAAAATCGTGCATGAGGTTAAATGAACTGTGGTTGTTTGTGGGAACATCTAAATTGGAGTAATAAACCTGGTTTGCTTGTACTTTATTATTTGTATCTACACTTGAGAGGTTCTGCACCAGAGACAAATGTCTTGTGTGTCCAATCACACTTGGCCAAATAAAATATTCTGTCTGCTCTGCTCTGCTGTATTCTGCTCTACTATCCTTCCTTCCTTCCTTCCTTCCTTCCCGCCCTCCCTCCTTCCTTTTTTCTGTCTTCTCCTCCCTTACATCTCCCTTCTTTCTTTCTTTCTTTCTTTCTTTTTCTTTCTTTCTTTCTTTCTTCCTCCCTCTGTGTTTCTTTCCTCCCTCCCTCCCTCCCTCTGTGTTTCTTTCTTTCTTTCTTTCTTTCTTTCCTTCTTCCCTCCCACCCTCCTTTCTTTCCCCTTTCCTTCCTTCCTTTCTTCCTTCCTTCCCCCCTTAATTCCTTCTGTCTTACTCTCCCTTATATTTTCCTCTTTTTTCCTTCCTCCCTCCCTCCTCCTTCTTCTTTCTTTCCTTCCTTCCTTCTTCCCTCCCACCCTTCTTTCTTTCCCCTTTTCCTTCCTTCCTTCCTTCCTTCCTTCCGCCCTTAATTCCTTCTGTCTTCCCCTCTCTTATATTTTCTTTTTTCCTTCCTCCCTCCCTCCCTCCTTCTCCTTCTTCTTTCTTTCCTTCCTTCCCTCCTTCCTTCCTTTTCTCTCCTTTCTTCTGCCTTCCCCTTTCTTACATTTCTTCCTTCCCTCCCTCCTTTCCTTTTCTCCTCCCTCCATCCCAGTTGCCCCTTTCTGCAGAACCTGCTCCTTCAGGGGAAAATAAAACATACTCAGTTTCACTCTTTAAAGAAGGAATAACTGGCTTTTTCCAACTCAATTCATGGTAATAGCACATTTAACGTGCATTTATCTTTGGTAGGTGTATATCATCCGTATACACATAGCGTTTTATGGAATAGTATAAATAGTATAACAAGACAAGTTCTCTGCTTTAATGAATGTAGAATCTAAATTTAATGGAGGAGAAACCTTAGATCCTTTTCTGCTTAGCTTCCTCGCCAAAAAAGAATTCATTGCAAAGGTACCCAAATTAACAAGTGGACGTTAGCATTTCTCTAATTTTGGTTTTTTAAACAAACCTGACCACATGCAGGATATTTGATGGTGTGGTGTTTGTTTTTTTTACAGACTCAGAGGTGATTTTTCTTTTAAAGAAAATATGTTCCAAGAAGGAACAGAAATTGTGGCCATGAATTGCCTAAAATTAAACATTTGCAGCAAGAGAAATAGATGGAATGCATTTGATTAGCTCCATCAGAGTATTTGTATCTTAGTTGATACCTTATCAGGGCTGTAAATCCCCAGAAGCTACAAGCTGGTTTAAGCAAGTTAAACTGTACATTATATGAATTTTGGGGGGGGGGGGGGGAATATAACAGGAATATGATTTCACGATGCTTTTCCAAACCACGCACCCTTGGGAATAAGGAATAGCAAAATCCAGGTAGTCCTTGCAACAGTTCATTTAGTGGCCGTCTGAAGTTGCAACGGCCCTGAAAAAGCGAGTTATGACCATTTTTCACACTTACGGCCATTGCATCAATCCCCACGATCACGTGGTCAAAATTCAGATCCTTGGCAACTGACTCATATTTATGACGGTTGCAGCGTCCCCTGGTCACACGATCCCCTTTTGCGACCATCTGACAAGCCAGTCAAGGGGGGGAGCCATATTCACTTAATGACCGTGTGACTAACTTAATCACTGCAGTGATTCACTTAACAACAAGAAAAGTGAGTGGCAAGAAAAGTCATAAAATGACTTTTGGATTTCTCACTTAGCGACATAAATTTTGGGCTTGATATTGGTCGTATGTTTGAGGACTGCTTGTGTCTTGACAGAGGTGGGTGAGGCAATAAAGTCAAAAACACACCCACAACTGTGTAATCACAGCACCATTTTTTATATGCAGCACACATTAAAACAATTAGTTGTTGAGGCACAGCATCACAGCTGAGGTTTTCTTAACATGCTCTATGGACACTGTTGAGGAATGGAAGAGAATAGAAATAAATATAAATGATTTTTAAAAAATGGCTTCAGTTCCCAGAATTCCCCAGTAAGCTTGCTTTAAGATGAGTAGACTTCATGTCCCAGAATTCCCCAGCCAACATGCTTTAAGACAAGAGGACATCAACTCCCAGAATTCCCCAGCAAGCATGTTTTAAGGTAGATGGACTTCAACTCCCAGAATTCCTCAACCAGCATGCTTTTAGATGGATGGGTTTCAACTCCCAGAATTCCCCAGCCAATCTGCTTTAGGATAAGTGGACATCAACTCCCAGAATTCCCCAGCAAGCATGTTTTAAAGTAGATGAACTTCATGTCCAAGAATTCTGTAGCCCAAATCCTTTCACATAAGTGGACTTCATGTCCCAGAATTCCCCAGCCAGCATGGTTTCAGATGAATGGATTTCAACTCCCACAATTCTCCAGGAAGCATGCTTTAAGATAGATGGACTTCAGCTCCCAGAATTCCCCAGCCAGTCTGCTTCAGGATAAGTGGACCAAGTCCCAGAATTCTCCAGACAACATGCTTTAAGACGAGAGGACATCAACTCCCAGAATTCCCCAGCAAGCATGTTTTAAGGTAGATGGACTTCAACTCCCAGAATTCCTCAACCAGCATGCTTTTAGATGGATGGGTTTCAACTCCCAGAATTCCCCAGCCAATATGCTTAAGTCGAGCGGACTTCAACTCCCAGAATTCCCTAGGAACCATGGTTCAAAGTAGATGGACTTCAACTCCCAGAATTCCTCAACCAGCATGCTTTAAGATGGATGAGTTTCAACTCCCAGAATTCCCCAGCCAATCTGCTTTAGGATAAGTGACTTCAAGTCCCAGAATTTCCCAGACACTTTGCTTTAAGATGAGCGGACGTCAACTCCCAAAATTCCCCAGCAAGCATGTTTTAAAGTAGATGAACTTCATGTCCAAGAATTCTGTAGCCAAAATCCTTTACCATAAGTGGACTTCAAGTCCCAGAATTTCCCAGACACTTTGCTTTAAGATGAGCGGACGTCAACTCCCAGAATTCCCCAGCAAGCATGTTAAAGTAGATGAACTTCATGTCCAAGAATTCTGCAGCCAAAATCCTTTAACATAAGTGGACTTCATGTCCCAGAATTCCCCAGCCAGCATGGTTTCAGATGAATGGACTTCAACTCCCACAATTCTCCAGGAAGCATGCTTTAAGATAGATGGACTTCAACTCCCAGAATTCCCCAGCCAGTCTGCTTTAGGATAAGAGGACTTAAAGTCCCAGAATTTCCCAGCCACCTTGCTTTAAGATGAGCGGGGGTCAACTCCCAGAATTCCCCAGCCACTGGGGAATTCTGGGAGTTGAAGTCCACTCCTCTGCTATTGGTTAGAAAGACTGGGTTGTACGATAGATCCACACATATGCGCAGGAGTCGTGGGTTTATCTTGTGCATAAATAATATATTTACGGCCTCACTCCGCTGTTTGAGTGCATTAGGATAATGGCTCCTTTATGAGGATGTGGGGGCGTCTCCTTCTGTGATTACCCAAGGCTACTGTAACCCTCCCCCAATATTGTGGTTTATGGCACATCAACCCCAAATGCGCTCCCTTTATTGGAAGCCATGTGCCTTCTCCTCCAATAGGGCAAAATCTGTGCAATCCAGATGGATGCCTTGAAGCCTGCGAGGGGGAAAGTTTTGCCAAACAGTGCAGAGCGCAAATGTTTTATTTATGACGGTGATGATGATTGATATGAGGATAAGTAGGCCTGCGATTACGAGCTTGGGGGATTAGAAGGCAGCCACAGATACTAAAAATGTCCTGTTTTTATATTAAAAAACAAAAGGGGAGAGGAGGAGAGGAGAGGAAAGATAAGCAGGGATTAACACTGGACAAACAATGCAGCAGAAAGCAATGCCCTAATTGAGGAACGACTAAGGAGAAAACCACCACCAGAACCAAGACTGGCAAGTTACTACCTATAAACAGACCCCCTTCTAACACTGATGATGATCCCTAGTTGGCTCATGGAATGTTTGCATGCTCAGAGACCACGAAAGACCCCACAGTCCTTCTCCTCCCCCTCCTCCGCTCCACAAATCCCACTCCTGCTGGCACTGTTGATGTGTCCTAATTGGGTCCCGAAGCCTCTGCATGAAAACAACCCAGCTCAGAGAGCATCCGAGACCCCACCGTTGTACGAGGACAAGACTCGTCAACACGCAGTGAGATGGGTTGAAAAAGAGAATTGCATCTAGCATCGATGGTCATTTTGGGCCAGAAAGGACCCGGAATGATCCTAGATCTGTGATGGCGAATCTATGACGCATGTGCTACAGGGGGCACGCGGAGCCATATTTGCCGGCACGGCAGCCCTCAGGCGGGTGGGAGGGAGGGAGGGAGGGAAGGAAGGAAGGAAGGAAGGAAGGAAGGAAGGAAAGAAGGAAAGAAGGAAAGAAGGAAAGAAGGAAAGAAGGAAAGAAGGAAGGGCGGGCGGGTGGGCAAGGTAGAGAGGGCAGGAGTGAAGGTAGAAGGAAGGAAGGAAGGAAGGAAGGAAGGAAGGAAAAAAGGAAGAAAGGACTTAAGGAAGGGTATAAAGAGGAACGGAAGGAAGGAAGGAAGGAGAAAAGGAAGGAAGGAAAAAAGGAAATAAGGAAGGACTTAAGGAAGGGTACAAAGAGGAACAGAAGGAAGGAAGATGAAAGAAGGAGGAAGGGAAATGGAAGGAAAATGAAAGAGGAGAGGGAAAATGAAAGGAAGGAAGGAAGGAAGGAAGGAGGGAGGGAGGGAGGGAGGGAGGGAGAAGAGAGAGGGCAGGAGAAAAGGTGAGCGAATGGGTGGGTGGGTGGATGGATGGAGGGTGGGAGGAAGGAGGGAAGGAATGAAGGAAAATGAAAGGGGGGGAGGGAAAATGGAAGGAAGGAAGGAGAAAATGAAGGAAGGAAAGCCTCAGGAACCTAGAGAGGGTGAAAAACAGGCCCAACAAGTCAACTGGAAGTTTGGAAACAATCCATTTCTGCCTTCCAGAGAGCCTCTGGTGAGCTGGGGGAGGCTATTTTAGCCCTCCCCAGGCTTCAGGAAAGCCTCCGGAGCCTGAGGAGGGTGAAAAAACCTGTCCAATTGGGCAACTGGAAGTTTGGAAACAATCTGTTTCTGCCAATGGTGGGTTCTGGTTCCCGGTGCAACTGGTTATGTGCAACGAGGCCTGGCATCCATCACATCCACGCACGCAGCATGCTCATGCATACTTACCTGCCACGATGCTCCAGTTGCTCAGCGGAGAGTCACGCAGGCACCGTACGTTCTGTGCCCGAAAGTCCCGATTGGCTCAACTACCATTTAGGAGGATGGGAGGGCTGGTGGGCTCTCCGGAGCACCGGACCAGACCAGTACCTGGTGCTCCCAAGCAGGCACCGGTACGCCCACCACTGGTTTCCGCCTTGCTGAGGGCCTCTGGGGAGCTGGGGGAGGCCGTTTTCGCCCTCTCCAGGCTTCAGGAAAGCTTCCAGAGCCTGGGGAGGGCGAAAACTCTCCTCACCCCACACGGGGTAGGGGTGGGATGTGTTGCATGCACATGCACAGGTGGGTATGGCACAGGTGCACAATTTTGGCACGCCTTTAGAGAAATAGCAATAGCAGTTAGACTTATATACCGCTTCATAGGATTTTCAGCCCTCTCTAAGCGGTTTACAGAGTCAGCATATAGCCCCCACAGTCTGGGTCCTCATTTCACCCACCTCGGAAGGATGAAAGGCTGAGTCAACCTTGAGCCGGTGAGATTAGAACCGCTGAACTGCAGATAACAGTCAGCTGAAGTGGTCTGCAGTACTGCACCCTAACCACTGCGCCACCTCTCCATCCCTGGCCTAGATCCTTTTAGGGCTCCGCGATGCGAATCGGAACTCAGCACCTCTTCTAAAACATCTCCGGAATGTCATTTCTGGCTGATGTTTCTGAGCCGCCTGTCAAGGGGTTGACAGACGGCTCGGAGCCCTTTTGTGGCAGGCGCGAGAGCACCAGCGATTACGCCGGAACGCCAGACAGGCGAGGCTCCTAATCCTGACCTCCACGTGTGAGCCCGTGTAATGGGAAGGTGTCAGAGGCATCCTGACAGCCCGGCTCTGTATCTGTGAAATGCAGCCGGTGAGCTCAGCACAAGAAGGAGGCCTGTTCACCGAAGGATCAACATCAGCTCATCCCGAGTTAAATCCGGCAAACAAACACCAAACTTGGAGGCATTTAAAGCTCCTTTGAAGCTCCTGACTTGGGCTTCGCTCTGCTTCTTGACATAAAACTGCCAGGGGCCTTCGCAAAGGCGAAAATGCCAGACCGGTGCTCCTCTCAGCCTTCCCCCCAAAAGAGAGAGATGGAGAGAGGGGGAAAGGGAAGGAGAGGGAGGGAGGGAGGGGAAGGGAGAGGAAAGGAAGAGAAAGGGGAAGGAGAGGACAGGAGAGAAGGGAAGAGGAAAGGAAGGAAAAGGGAATGGAAGGGAAAGGAAAAGAAAGGAGAAAGGAGAAATGGGAAAGGGGGAAGGGGGAAGGAAAGGAAGGAAAAAGGGAAGGGAAGGAGAGCAGAGGAGAGGAGACCGAGAGAAGAGGAAAGATGAAAGGAAGGAAAAAGGGAAGGAAAAAAGGAAGGGGAAAGGAAAAGAATGGGGGAAGGAGAAAGGAAAGGAAGAGAAAAGGGAAGGAGAGCAGAGGAGCGGGAGAGAAGAGGAAAGATAAAAGGAAGGAAAAAGGGAAGGAAAGGGGAAAGGAAAAGAAAGGGGGAAGGAGAAAGGAAAGGAAGAGAAAGGGGAAGGAGAGCAGAGGCAAGGGAGAGGAGAGGAAAGATGAAAGAAAGGAAAAAGGGAAGGAAAGGTAAGGAGAAAGGAAAAGAAAGGGGGAAGGAGAAAGGAAAAGAAAGGGGGAAGGAGAAAGGAAAAGAAAGGGGGAAGGAGAAAGGAAAGGAAGAGAAAAGGGAAGCGAGGGTAGGAAAATAAAGGAAGAGTTCGGGAGGGAAGGAAAGAGAAAGGAAAAGAAAGGAAGAGTTCAGGAGAGAAGGAAAGGAAGGAAAGAAGGAAAGGAACTCTGTCCCAACTGTGGCAAAGCAAGAGATTGGACTTCATGACCTCAAGGCGCCCTTTTCCCAAAATCTAGAATCCCAT
The DNA here is from genome assembly GCF_009769535.1 of Thamnophis elegans. Classification (NCBI taxonomy): domain Eukaryota; kingdom Metazoa; phylum Chordata; class Lepidosauria; order Squamata; family Natricidae; genus Thamnophis; species Thamnophis elegans. Next base: position 12,559 of record NW_022473692.1, on the reverse strand, counting down.
CTGTCTCTCTGTCCCCCTCGTGTCCCTTTGAAATGCTTCGTTAGACAGTTCCGTTTTCCTCTCGGTCCGGACTGTACCCATCCAGCCACCAAACCCAGAGAGAGACGTGGCTGCTTTTAAAGGGCAGCCGAGACAAAGTGGAGAAGAGGTGGATGCTTTGGGGTGGGCTGGAATGGGCTCTCATTTTGGAGCTGAAAATCCTGTCGTGGAGTTGAGCCAAAACGAAGCGTTCGAATGCCGCCTCGTAATTAATGCGGCCGCCGTACGTAGATCAGAATCCAGAGACGATTTAGAAAGCCGAGCGGGTCAGCGGTAGACATCCTGGGAGAGACAGTTTCCAAATATGGAAGCCCTCCCGAAGACGCTGCCTCCGAAGCTCGGCATCTCATTAGTCTTGAAGGCCGAGAACGGGAGCGATGACTTCTCCTTGCAGGATGGATCATTAGTGAGCGGAGGGAAGAGGGGCGCTTAAAAGAGAATATTGCTTTTCCAAGGGGTTAGGCAGCTTTTTTAAAGAAAAAGAAAGCCAGAGAGAGCTCCCACTCCCTCCCTCTTTCTCTCCCCCCCCTCTCTCAATCCTAGCTGGGGGAGCAGCCGTATGGAAATGACTCTTCATGAGCCCATGGTTAGGTTTGGCATCATAGGCAACAGGGGTCTACAGAGGCTTCCTTTGTCAAGCTTGCCTCCTGGAGAGGAAGGTGGGTTTATGCAAAATGTGTCAAGGGGGGAGGGAGGGAGGGAGGGAGGGAGTGAAGGTAGAAGGAAGGAAGGAAGGAAGGAAGGAAGGAAGGAAGGAAGGAAGGAAGGAAGGAAGGACTTAAAGAAGGGTACAAAGAGGAACAGAAGAAAACAAGGAAGGAAAAGAAGGAAGGAGAAAAGGAAGGAAGGAAAGAAGGAAGGACTTAAGGAAGGGTACAAAGAGGAACAGAAGGAAAGAATGAAGGAAGATGAAAGAAGGAGGAAGGGAAAATGGAAGGAAGGAAGGAAGGAGAGAAGGGAGAGGACAGGAGAAAAGGTGAGCGAATGGGTGGGTGGATAGATGGAGGGTGGGAGGAAGGAGGGAAGGAATGAAGGAAAATGAAAGGGGGGAGGGGAAATGGAAGGAAGGAAAGAAGGAGAAAAGGAAGGAAGGACTTAAGGAAGGGTACAAAGAGGAACAGAAGGAAGGAAGGAGAAAAGGAAGGAAGGACTTAAGGAAGGATACAAAGAGGAACAGAAGGAAAGAAGGAAAGAAGGAAGAAAGATGAAAGAAGGAGGAAGGGAAAATGGAAGGAAGGAAAGAAGGAGAAAAGGAAGGAAGGACTTAAGGAAGGGTACAAAGAGGAACAGAAGGAAGGAAGATGAAAGAAGGAGGGAGGGAAAATGAAAGGAAGGAAGGCAGAAAGGAGAGAAGGGAGAGGACAGGAGAAAAGGTGAGCGAATTGGTGGGTGGGTAGATGGATGGATGGAGGGAGGGTGGGAGGAAGGAAGGGAGAGAGGGCAGGAGAGAAGGTGGAAGGAAGGAGGGAGGGAAGGAAGGAAGGAAGGAAGGAAAGAGAGAAGGTGGGAGGAGGAAAGAAGGAAATAAGAAAGATGAAAGGGGGAGGGAAAATGAAAGGAAGGAAGGAGAAGGGAGAGGGTGGGAGAAAAGGAAGGAAGGAAGGAAGGAAGGAAGGAAGGAAGAAGAAAGGGGAGAGGGCAGGAGAGAAGGTGGGAGGGAGGCAGGGAAAAAGGAAGAATCCCCCATGGACTTTACTTGAAGGTCGCAAAAGGGGATCATGTGACCCTGGAACATTGCAACCGTCATAAATACATGCCAGTTGCCAAGACTCTGAATTTCGATCATGTGACCATGAGGATGTTGCACAATGATCCTTGCTCTGAAAAGCAGTTGCAGGTCACTTTTTCCAGTATCATAGTCACTTTGAACAAGTCGCTACATGACCTGTTGTAAGTCGAGGACCCCCTGTCTTTGGGAAGGCCTTTGCTCCCCAAAATCATTGATCAACCAGTTAAAAAGCCAAACACAGATTCCTGTCTTCCTATGACCCCCCCCCCAAAATGCCCATTTCTTCTGACGGTTGATGCTTGCATGGCTTTTCAACTAGTTGGCCATCCAACAATGGGAAGGTCTTCTCCTCCATGGCCACCAAGTGTCTTCAAGGTCTTCTAAAAGCCTTTGAAAGTCTGAGTGTCCTTTAGGGACTCCATGTCTTCCTTTGAATGGTTGATGCTCACTTGGTTTTTCAACCAGTTGGCTGTCCATCCAAGGGAAGGTCTTCTTCTCCATGGCCACAAAGTTATCTCAAAAACTTCTAAAAGCTTTTGAAAGTCCGAGGGTCCGTTAGGGACTCCATGTCTTCCTTTGAATGGTTGATGCTCACTCGGTTTTTCAACCAGTTAGCCATCTATCAAAGGGAAGGTCTTCTTCTCCATGGCCACAAAGTTATCTCAAGAACTTCTAAAAGCTTTTGAAAGTCCAAGTGTCCGTTAGGGACTCCATGTCTTCCTTTGAATGGTTGATGCTCACTTGGTTTTTCAACCAGTTGGCCGTCCATCCAAGGGAAAGTCTTCTTCTCCATGGCCACAAAGTTATCTCAAGAACTTCTAAAAGCTTTTCAAAGTCTGAGTGTCTTGTCTCCACCATGCCATCTCCATCCATGAGCCTTTCAATGCTCTCTCGAATGAGTTGGAAGGACCTCAGAGGTCTTCTAGTCCCACCCTCTGCTCAAGAAGGAGACCCTTTCCCCGTGATGGCGAACCTATGGTAGGCATGCCACAGGTGGCACATGGAGCCATATGTGCTGGCATGCCAGCCGTCAGCTCCAGGACGCATGTGCGCACCAGCCAGCTGATTCTTTGCCTTTTCGGAGAGCCTGGGGAGGGGTCATGCGTGCATGTGTGGGGGAGCTCACGTGCGCATGCACAAGTGGGCAGGGAGGATTTGATTGGTGTGAGCATGCGCACACCAATTTTGGCATGCCATTAAGACAAGGGTTCACCATTTCAAACGAATTTCTTCCCCAAAACCCAAGCTAAAAATCTAAAATGTAGATGAGTCGGGATTTATCTTTGCAACTAATGCCGATTTCTCTTGAACAACATTTCTTTCAACGTGCTCAGTGAATTTTTTTCCCACCCTGTGGGTTACTGGTTTATTTAATGTCCAGAACAGATGCTAAAATTTCCTAAATTTTCCCCCCGATTTTCCCCAAATCCATGACCCTTTTTAGGTAAAGTTATCAGTTGGAAAAATTAACCCGTGGAACGACTTGCCTCCAGAAGTTGTGGATGTTCCAACACTGGAAGCTTTTAAGAAGATGTTGGATATTCATTTGCCTGAAGTGGTGTAGGGTCTCCTGGCTAGGCAGGGGGTTGGACTAGAAGACCTCTGAGGTCCCTTCCAACTCTGCTATTCTAAATTCTAAATGAAATAAGGCAGAGATGGGAGAATTCATTTACATTTCTTCCCCCTCTCCCCCCCCCGGCCCCACCCCCACCCTCCCCCCCAAAATGCCCCCTCCCTTTGCTGCTTTGTCATCGGAGGGCCCTTCCAGCTTCCATTGCCTGCTTTGGGATTTGGAATATATTTAAAGTCGTGATGAGTTTTGCATTTGAATGTGAGGATGCCAGCCTCACCTGTCATTTCTCGCCAATTTGATCTGCTTTCGCTCAAGGCTCGATTTCCACGGGAAGGAGGGAGGGAGGGAGTCTTCTCCTTAATGGGGTCAGGAGTCCTGAGAAGACTCCTTTGGAATAAGAGGGGTTTTAAAAATTATTATTAAAACAGCAGTTAAAATCGTGTGTGTGTGTGTGTGTGTGTGTGTATTTGTATGCTTGTGTTTGTGGGTGTGTATCTATAAATATTATTATTTATTTAAATATTATTTATCAGCGCAAATGCAACACATATGTAACAAGGCAACATTAAAAAAATGGCTTTCTGCCTGGATGGCTCCTAGGGTGAGCCGATAGACAGAAAAGGGAAGCAGTATGCTCCCTCCCATATTTGGGCATACCAGGGGTTGTGACACAATACATACCCATTTCCCTGGCTTAGCTGATAAAGGAGGAGAGCCTGTGGCTTAGTGGCTAATACAACTGCCTAATATGTAATACAGCCCAGGTTCAATTCCCAGTAAGGGTATGGCTATCGGATGAGAGCTAAATAGCTTGAAATAGATCTATACTAGTCTCCCTTTATTTATTTATCAGCACAAATGCAACATGTGTGTGTGTGTGTATACCCACAATGATACATACATACAAAATGTGTGTGTGTGTTTTATGTGTGTGTGTGTATAAATATAAACAGGGTATACAGTGTGTGTGGTATGTATGTGTATGTATGTATGTATGCATGTATATACACACAAAGACACATACATACAAAACATGTTGGTAACAGTGTTATAAAACATACACGGTATTTATGTATGTGTGAGTGAGTGCATATACTCAATTTGCAGTGTTCTCCCCAATTCGGGTCTGAGCCTGGTGCCGAAGCCAATGATGGGCACCAGACACGAGGGGCAGGTTTTCTGATTGCTTTTTATTGGGGTACTCCAAGGAAAAGGATTCCTGGTCAAAAGGCCAAGAGAATCCAGAACAAAGGATTAAGAAAGCTCTATACATTTTCACTAAAGGAGAAGGTGAAATAATAAGAAATATCCTCTAATAAACATTTTAGCAGTAATTGTACCATTGGTTCTATTGGTCTATTGCTGTGCCATTCCTAGGCCTTGGCTAATGAATGCCCCAGGAGTTCTCTAATAGACATTTCATTTGCTGCCGGCCATCTCGATTCCTAACTTTTGGCTGAGGTCTGCAAGTTGTCTAATCCTTGTTACTTTTATCAACTTTCCAGCTACCCATAATTGCTACCATGCATATCTCCTGTGGGGAAGCATTCTTTGTTCTTGTGAGGCAGACAGACCCACACACCCCAATTACAGTCTTCTGATTTACTTTCAAGGGTGTGCCATGAACTTTATTTATTTATTTATAAAATTTATATACCGCCCAATCCCGAAGGACTCCGGGCGGCTTACAAAAAAAAGATAGAAAAAAAGACAGCTTAAAATCACAACACCACATACATACATTCTAATCGGGGCTGGACCTCAACAGTGAGGTCAACAGCCCCAGGCCTGCTGGAACAGCCAGGTTTTTACAGCTTTCCTAAAGGCCATGAGAGTGGGTATGGTCCGGATCTCTGGGGGTAGCTGATTCCAAAGGGTCGGAGCAGCCACAGAGAAGCCTCTCCTCCGGGGGCCCGCCAGCCGACACTGTCTGGCTGACGGCATCTGAAGGAGGCCCAATCTGTGGGATCTTACCGGCCGCTGGGAGGTATGTGGCAGTAGGCGGTCTCGGAGGTACGCTGGCCCTAAGCCATGTAGGGCTTTAAAGGTAATAACCAACACCTTGAATTGCGTCCGGAGACCAATTGGTAGCCAGTGCAGCTCGCGGAGGACAGGTGTAACGTGGGTGTACCTCGGTGCACCCAATATCACTCGCGCGGCCTCATTCTGGACTAGCTGCAGTCTCCGAACGCTTTTCAAGGGTAGCCCCATGTAGAGCGCGTTGCAATAATCCAGCCTTGAGGTGACAAGGGCGTGAGTAACCGTTTGAAGTGCCTCCCGATCCAAATCAAACTTGCTTTAGCAGCCAGCCCATCAGCAGCAATTCATTTAGTGACAGTTTAAAGTTACAACATTACTGAAAAAAACTGACTTACGACTGCATCCCCATGGTCACGGGATCAAACTTCGGATGCTTGGCAGCTGACTCCTATTTATGGCGGTTGCAATGACCAGGGGTCACATCAGAGGTGGGATTCAGTAGGTTCCGACCAGTTCCGGAGAACCGGTAGCGGAAAATTTGAGTAGTTCGGAGAACCGGCAAATGCCACCTCTGGCTGGCCTCGCCCCTGTCTATTCTCTGCCTCCCGAGTCCCAGCCGATCGGGAGGGGATGGGGATTTTGCAGTATCCTTTCCCTTCCACGCCCACCAAGCCAAGCCACACCCACTAAGCCACACCCACAGAACCAGTAGTAAAAATAATTGAATCCCACCACTGGGTCATATGATTCTCTTTGGCAACCTTCTGACAAGCAAAGAGTGGGGGAAGCCAGGTTCCCTGGACAACTATGTGACTAATTTAACAACCGCAGAGATTCACTTAACAACGGTGGCAAGAAAGGTTCGTAAAATGGGGCAAAATTCACGTAACAAATGTCTCACTTAGCAACAGAAATTTTGGGCTCAATTGTGGTCATAAGGTAAGGATGAAATATCTCTATCCCTGTATCTCCATATCTCGCTATTTCTCCATATTTCCATCTATCTATTTATATTATCTCTCTATCTCTATCTATCCATATTATTTCTATATCATAGGTGCCTTGTTCCCGGTTCGGCCTAGATTGGGCAAACCGGTAGTAGTGGCGGCAGAAGGCTCTGCTCACCTGCCCAGATGCTTCTGCGCATGCATGGGAGCGCACCCAAACTTGTAGTAAAAAAATTGGCAACCCACCACTGATCTATATATCTCCATATCCCTCTCTATCTCCTTATCTCTCTATATCTCCATTTCTATAGCTCTCTACTTCTATTATATCCATATCTATCTATATCACCATACCTATATCTATTTATATCTACCTACCTACCTACCTACCTACCTTATCTATCTATCTATCTATCTATCTATCTATCTATCTATCTATCTATCTATCTATCTATTATATTTATATCACCATATCTATATTTATATCTATCTATCTATCTATCTATCTATCTATCTATCTATCTATCTATCTATCTATCTATCTCTCATCTACCTACCTACCTACCTACCTATCTACCTACCTTATCTACCTATTATATTTATATCTCTATATCTATATGTATCAATGGTGTATCTATTATATCTATATATGTATCTATAATTATACCTATATTTCCATCTCTCTGTATCTCCTTATCAGTATCTCTCTATTTCTATTATATCTATATATCTATTATATCTATATTGCCATATCTACATCTATATCTATCTATCTATCTATCTATCTATCTATCTATCTATCTATCTATCTATCTATCTATCTACCTACCTACCTACCTACCTACCTACCTACCTACCTACCTACCTACCTATCTATCTATCTATCTGTATCTATCTATCTATCTATCTATCTATCTATCTATCTATCTATCTATCTATCTATCTATCTATCTATCTATCTATCTATCTATCTATCTATCTATCTATCTATCTATCTATCTATCTATCTATCTACCTACCTACCTACCTACCTACCTATCTATCTGTATCTATCTATCTATCTATCTATCTATCTATCTATCTATCTACCTACCTACCTACCTACCTACCTACCTACCTACCTACCTACCTACCTACCTACCTATCTATCTATCTATCTATCTATCTATCTATCTACCATCTATCTATTTATATCACCATAACTCTATTTATAGCTATCTATTATATCTCTATCAATATCTATCTGTCTGTCTGTCTGTCTATTATATCTATATCTATCTATGGTGTATCTATTATATCTATATAGCTGTATCTCTACATATCTATATTTCCATCTATCTCCATATCTGTATCTCTCTACTTCTATTACAGGTATATCTCTAATATCTCTATCCATACCGCTCTCTAAGCAAGCCTTCCAATAGCAAACTCTCTTTGAACAATAGTTGTCAGCTTTTTAAATCGCAGGTCTTGGCATTTGCTCACCGCAGGGAATACGAGAAGGAGTTGGCTCCTTAACTAAACACATACAATTTCAGGCACATACTCACTCATTCCAAAGTCTGTGTGTGTGGGGGGGGGAGGGGGACAGAAGAGTGAAAGTAACCCGTTTGAATTTTTCCTCCTGATTATTATAATTCTGCTGGATTTAAGGATGAGCTCCTTCAAGGCTCTGTGAATAAGAAGACACCGCCGTTAATGGGAGAATGGAGTTGAAACTTTTCTGGGAAAAATAAAAAATTCCTGGCACTCAGAGGGAACAGAGGAAAAATGTTATTCACTTCCATGTTCCAGTATTTGACGGGTTGCCACAAAGTGAGAGAGAGTCAACTTATTTTCCAAAGCACGTGAAGGCAGGACAAGACGCAACGGAAGGAAACTAATGAAGGAGAGAAGCAACACAGAAGGAGAAACATCCTAACGGTGAGGACAATTTGTCAGTTTGCTTCCTCCCAAAGTTGTGGGTACTCCATCACTGGAAGTTTTTAAGAAGAGATTGGATAACCCATTTGCCTGAAATGCTAGAGGGTTTCCTGCCTGAGCAGGGGGTTGGACTAGAAGACCTCCAAGGTCCCTTCCAACTCTGTTCTTATGCAATCAATCAGAATAGAGCTGGAAGGGACCTTGGAGGTCTTCTAGTCTAACCCACTGCTCTAGCAAGAGACCCTCTATCAGCTAACCTTTTTGGTGCCAAGTGCAGAAAACGCACCTGCGCAAACCCCCAAAATGCGAGTGCCCTCCGCGCATGCATGCATCCCCCCCCTCACCCATTTTTTGCTTCAAGGTTGGTGCTAGAGGCCTCCCGGGCCCACAGCGGGGCGTGGGGGGGTGCACACATGTGTGTGAACCCCCACAATGCAATCTGAGCACCCCTGCGCATGTGTATGCGTGCCCTCTGCATGTGTCCCACCCCACCACATCTGTGGCAGGGACCCGAAGATCAGCTGGCCGGTTGGAGGAGCATGGTGGAGCTGGGCTGGGGTAATGGCTGGCTTGCCCGCAGAGAGAGCTCTGTGTGCCACCTGTACCCACACATGCCATGGGTTCACCCTTATGGCCCTATGCAATTTCAGACAAGTGGCTGTCCAGTCTCTTCTTAAAAACCTCCGGAGATGGAGCATTCACAACTTCTGGAGGCAAGTTGTTCCACTGGTTAATTGTTCTCATCTGTCAGGAAATTTCTCTTTAGTTCTAGGTTGCTTCTCTCCTTGATGAGTTTCCATTCATTGTTTCTTGTCCTGCCTACTGGTGCTTTGGAGATGTTGTGCCTGCCAGTGGCCAGAGGAGCTGGCAGCAGATTCTGGGCACTGAGGAGGTTGGGGAGGAAGATGGGCCAGTCCTGGAGTCTGGGGAAGGCTCCGATGAGGGCTCTGTGTTGGAAGCAGAGAGGGGGCCAGAGCCATATGCCAGTTATCAGCTGCCTTCAGAGTCAGACATCAGTGAGGCAGATGAACAGCTGGAGCCTTTTCCCAGTGTGTTCATGCACAGAGTTGCTAGACGAAGGGAACAGCTAAAGAACAGGGGTCGACTTGGGAGTAAAGCCACAGGTGGACAGTGAATGGCCCTTTCCAGAGGAAATAAAAGAGGAGCGAAAGGGGAGTGGAGTTTGCAGGAGACAATTAGTTCACTTAATTGGTTTGTGACTCTCCTCTCTTGCCAAGTGTTGCAGATATCAGCCTGGCAGCTCTCCAAGCCAGAGAAGGTCTGTGACTGTAAATCCTCCCTGGAAAGATTTTGCTGGATGTGAAGGAGCAGAATTCACAGTCAATTGATAAAAGGGTTTTTGGACAAGGAGTTTGCTTCCTGCTCTCGGGAAGCCTGGGTCAGAACAGGAGAATCGGTTGACCCCTTCTTCTTTCTGGCAGCCCCTCAAATACTGGATGACTGCTATCACGTCCCCCCCCTCCCCTAGTCCTTCTTTTCTCTTGACCAGCCGTACCCAAATCCTGCAACCGTTCTTCATCTATTTTAGTCCCCAGGCCTTTTCAACATCTTAGTTGCTCTTGAATTATATATTGAATATTTTGAATGCATAGGCTGCCCAGCTCACTGTTATGGCTACTCTGGACAGCTTACAGAATCATTCTCTGTTCCTGATATCTCAGCATTCTGTTTTCTTGCCCTAAACAGGCTGCTAAAATATGTATCCAATCCTTTCCTCATTAAAAAAAAAAGGGAGAGAAAGCATTAACTTTACATTTGAATGCAAATGTTGGCTCACTCCGTGTGCCGTTTCATAAGCCGGCATACAGTGGAGCGCCGATATCTCTGTTTTCCAAATGTTGCAGTGCCATTCCCCGATTTTTTATTTTTATTTTTCAAAAATAAAAAGGGGGGAATTGTGCATGCTCGCCTGCTGATAGGGAGAAGGGCCCGCTTACAAGATGGCATTATGTAAAATCGGTATTATTCACATACCGCCCATGTGGCTATCAGAGGGGGGGGAAAGTCATACAGCGGTGCGTAGAATGGTTGGGAAATCAGCAAAATCAGAGGGGCAGATGTATTTTTTATTCAATCTTCTTTCACTTCTTGTATTAATACGCAAATCACCAGAGCAGTTTGGTGTAGCAGTGATGGGATCAGGCTAGAAACTGGGAGCTGGGGAGTTGTAGTTTTGCTTTAGGCATGAAAGCCACTTGGGTGATGTTGGGCCCATCAGCAGGAGATGGAGAATTCTAGTCTGTTCTTAGGCAGGAAAGTCAGCCAGGGTCAGAGAGCACCAAGGACCCCACAATCATCATCATCCTCCTCCTCCTCCTCCTCCTCCTCCTCCTCCTCCTCCTCCTCCTCCTCCTCCTCCTCCTCCTCCTCTCTACAAATCTCCACCCTTCTGGCACTGATGATGTTACCCAGTTCGGTCACAAAATGTCTGCATGGAAACAACCAAGCTTAGAGAACATCAAACACCCCACGATTCTCATTCTCCTTTTCCTCCTCCTCCTCCTCCTCCTCCTCCACCACCACCACCACCACCACCACCACCACCACCACCACCACCACTCCTCTACAAATCCCCACCCTTCTAGCACTGATGATATTACCCATCGTCATCGTCACAAAATGTCTGCAAGAAAACAATCAAGCTCAGAGAGCATCAAGGACCCCACAGTCCTTCTCCTCCTTTTCCTCGACTCTGCAAATCCCCACCCTTCAAGCACTGATGATGTTATCTAGTTGGGTCATGAAATGTCTGCAAGAAAACAAGCCAACCCAGGGAGCATCAAGGACCCCACAGTCCTCCTTCCCTTCCTTCTTCTCCTTCCTCTTTCTCCCTCTCCTTTTTCTTTTTCTTCTCCTTCTCTCTTTCTCCTCCTCCTTCCCCTTCTCTTTCGCCTCCTCCTTCTCCTCCTTTCTCCTCCTTCTCTTCCTCCTCCTCCTCCTCCTTTCTCCTCCTCCTCCCCCTCAACTCTGCAAATCCCCACCCTCCAAGCACTGATGATGTTACCTAGCTGGGTCACGAAACATCTGCAAGAAAACAATCAAGCTCAGAGAGCACCAAGGACCCCACAGTCCTCCTCCTCCTTTTCCTCGACTCTGCAAATCCCCACCCTTCAAGCACTGATGATGTTACCCAGCTGGGTCATGAAATGTCTGCAAGAAAACAATCAAGCTCAGAGAGCACCAAGGACAGCTCCGTTCAACCCTGAGCTACAAGTAGTCTCTCCTTTGTTGATACTAGTTCTAACATTAGGGAAAGCGAGGCAGAGTTGGCTTAACCAGCTTGAGGACATCCTGAATAAGCAGCAAGGATTTAGCTCCTGTTTTACTGAGAGAGAGAGAAAAGTATGGTGGTTTTCTTGATTTAATCCTAGATACCGTGTGTTTCGATTGGGGAGGGGACTTTTATTTTGCTCCAGTTAGCAAAAATCTTGTCGTCTTTGTGGAAATAGAACAAGGAAGATACTGAAGCCCTGGGGACCCAGTTTGCCTGGCTCGGTACGTGAACCTCCCTGGAGACTAAAGGAGGAAGTCTTTTTGTAGTAAAGTATCAGAGAGGAAGCCTTGCCCTCCTTCAAACCGCTTTCTGGAAGTTACAAAGATTTGAAGACGATCGCTGACGGAGGTCAGGCCAGTTTGAGTGCAGGGACTGCAGTCGGAAGTTCATTAAAACACGGCGGATGTGCAAAGTTTCAACCCCGCATAACCTGCTGCCCCCATTTCATCCTTCCCAATATATTGCTTCTCTCCCCAAGCAAGTCTTCATTTTAATAAAGGAGAATATATTGTGGCTCAGGGTTGAAACGAGGGGTCCTCGGTGGTCCAAGAGTTTGTGTGGTTTTCTGGCAGACGTTTCATGGCCCAACTAGGGAACATCATCAGTGCAAGAAGGAGGGGGGGTTGAGGAGGAGGAGGAGGAGGAGGAGGAGGAGGAGGAGGAGGAGGAGGAGGAGGAGGAGGAGGAGGAGGAGGAGGACTGTGGGATCCTTGGTGTGCTCAAGCTTAATTGTTTTCTTACAGACATTTCATGGCTCAATTAGGGAACATCATCAGTGCAAGAAGGAGGGGGGGTTGTGGAGAGGAAGAGGAGGAGGAGGAGGAGGAGGAGGAGGAGGAGGAGGAGGAGGAGGAGGAGGAGGACTGTGGGATCCTTGGTGTGCTCAAGCTTAATTGTTTTCTTACAGACATTTCATGGCTCAATTAGGGAACATCATCAGTGCAAGAAGGAGGGGGGGTTGTGGAGAGGAGAAGGAGGAGGAGGAGGAGGAGGAGGAGGAGGAGGAGGACTGTGGGATCCTTGGTGTGCTCAAGCTTGATTGTTTTCTTGCAGACATTTCATGGCTCAATTAG
>NW_022473691.1:5000-47792 GCF_009769535.1 Thamnophis elegans | reverse complement strand
CTCTCCTCTTTTCCTTCTCCTTCCTCCTCTCCTCCTCCTCCTTCTTCTTTTTCTCCTCCTCTCCCCCTCTCTTCCCCTGCCCCCTTCCTTCCCCTCTTCTTTTCCTTCTCTTTCTGCTCCTCCTCCTCCTTTTTTACCTCCTCCTCCTCCTCCTCCTTCCTCCTCCTCCTTTTCTTCTCTCCTGCCCCCTTCTGCTCCTCTCTTCCCTCCTCCTCCTCCTCCTCCTCCTCCTCCTCCTCCTCCTCTCTTCTTTCACTTCTCCTTTTCTTCCTCCTTCCTGAGAATGTTGAGCGGGGGGGGGGGCAGAGCAAGAGAGATGTAAAAATGGCCCTCTAATCTTTGAAAAACCTATCGACACTCCTCTGATTAAAGGTTCCATTTATATCCCCACCGTTAGAGCCTGGAATCATTCACAAAGCTCATTCTGAAGGATTGGCTTTCAGAAACTTTGCCTTAGTGATTAGGCTCTCTATCGATTCCTGGGGGAAACGATAAAAATTGACACTGGAGTAAACTTTGAAGGACTGCTCTCTGCAGGGCTGAGGGATCAATTGGAATCGATCCAGATAGCCAAGGAAGCGAAGGGGAAAGGGAGGAGATGCTGGTCTCCATTAGCTGGTCACCATCCAGGCAAGTATCTTCTCTGACCCTGCAATGAGCTCATCATCTCTCTGATGATCGGCCCCGTTTTGCAATGGGTCGCCCAAAGAATCCACCGTAAGGGATCGAACCAGTGGTGGGTTTCAAATTTTTTTAGAACCTCTTCTGTAGGTGTGGCTGCTTTGTGGGAGTGGCTTGCTGGCCATGTGACCAGGTGGGAGTGGCTTGCCATCCATGTGACCAAGTGGAGTGGCTTGGCAGTCATGTGACTGGGTGGGCATGGCCAACTTGTAAAATGTGGTGAAACTCACTTAACGCTCTTGCTTAGCAACCAAAATGTTGGCTCGGAAACTCTGGCATTTGAAGTCTTAAAGCTGTCAAGTTACAAGACCCTTGCACCCCTAACCCTTTAGAAAAAAACCCCAGGGGTGTTCAAAGTTGACAGCTTTAAGACTTGTGGACTTCAACTCCCAGAATTCCTCCTCCAGTCATGTTGGCTCAGGAACTCTGGCATTGAAGTGTGCAAGTCTTAAAGCTGTCAAGTTACAAGACCCTTGCACCCCTAATCCTTTAGAAAAAAAGAACATCAGGGGTGTTCAAAGTTGACAGCTTTAAGACTTGTGGACTTCAACTCCCAGAATTCCTCCTCTCGCTCTTCATCTTGATGATGTGCGGACGGGCGGGGGGGGAGGGATCTGGAACCGGTTCTAAATGGCAATGTAGATTTGTGGAACCTCTTCTATAGAAGAGGGTAGAACTGGCAGGAACCCACCCCTGGATTGAACCATCTTAAACAGGGGTGGGGAGCAAACTTGATTTCGTCAAGGACTGCATCAGAGTTGTGTTTGACCTTGGGGCGGGGAGGGCGAGCTTGGCCAGGGTGGGCATGGCCAGCCCAACATCACTTGTGTTGGGGGCACCTGTGGTAGCCTGGGAGCTCTGCCAGCAAAAACAGACTCCTGAGCTCCGTTTTGGGCTGCGACGGCCTCCTGCAACCCTCTGCCAGCGAAAACATGTGGTCCTCCTGAGCTCTATTTTTGCTGGCAGAGCAGGGGCGGGATTCAGCCAGTTTGGACCAGTTCCAGACCAGTACTGAAGTGGTAGTTCCAATGACTGGCTGGCCCCATCCCACCCTGTCCTCCCCCTCCCCCCCCAGGAGTCCCTACATGGCCCATTGTGGATTCCAGCTAGGTGCAGGGTGTGTGTAGAGCCCAGGGAGGTGGGAAATGGGCATCCCAGAGCAGGGCTGGATTCGGGCAGTCACTACTGCTGGTTCACTCATGGCTGCACCGCACACGCTTGATGCCCAGTGCAAAAAAATTGTTCTGTGCATGCCCAGAAGCACAAAAACAAAATGGTGGCATCTACAGCACTGCTCAGAGAACCAGTTTGGGGGGTGTGGGGTGGCAGGCCTGGGTCGCTGCCAGTTCCAGTGACCCAGGCCACCAAACCACTACAAGATTGGCTGAACTGGTCTGAACCAGTAGGAACCCACCACTGTCCCAGAGGCTTGGGTAGGCTGAAAACGAGCCTATTTCAGCTTGTTTGCAGCCCTCCACAGCTCGTTTTCACTCCCAGGATATTGCCCGAGGCTGACTAGGCCACATTCACCCTGGCCACGCCCACACAGCAATCGGAAAGAGAACCAGTTGTTAAATTATTTGAAGCCCACCACTGTGGCCGAGGGTTGCAGGAAGCTGTCGCGGCCAAAAATGGAGCTTGGGAGCCTGTTTTTGCTGGTGGAGGCACCGCCGGCTGGCCCTTCGCTGTTTCCAGGGTGACCCTGTGGGCCCCATCTAAGCACCCCGTGGAGCAGATCTGAACCCCAGGCCTTGAGTTTGACACCGCTGATCTAAAACATGGCTGGAGGCTATCAAGAGCTATTGAAATTTGGGCAATCCTCTAGAACCATTGTCTCTTCCCTTCTCCCTGTCCCATGGATGCTGAAATTGTTCTTGAATTGCTTAGATTTTCAAACTCCCCTTGAGCTTTGCCGGGTGGGATAGCCAAATGGGTATTGGCAAAGCACAAACGGCAATGACCGCTGAAGTGAAACGAAGACAATTTTATTTGCTGTGTTGCTAAAAGCATATCTGCTGATCCTCAGGATGGACTGAGGTGATGTCATCTGCTAACATTCACACACCGAAGAGGTTTTGAGACTTTGCTATTGCGTCCCTTATCCACCCACCCATCCTATACAGGTGCTAGAGGGAAAAAAATTGAATGTATACCTGAATAAGAAAGTTGGAAGGGACCTTGGAGGTCTTCTAGTTCAACCCCCTGTTCGAGCAGGAGATCCTACATTCATTTCAGATAAGTGGTCCCCAAAATGGCCTGTTTTCAGGATGTTTCCTGGCACTCCAGTGCCCATGAAAATCAGCTGGCCAGAAACCAGAAGAGCAGCTGGCAGTAGTGCACATACCCACAGAGAGACCTCTGCATGCCACCTCTGGCACCTGTGCCACAGATTTTCCATCATGCCTCTAGAGGAGGGAGGGCCAACATTTTGTGGCTCCCGTGCCAAAAGCAGGGGTTGTGCAGGGTGTGTGTGGTTGTGCGCAGGTGTGCTACACCCATAATGCTATGCGTGCATGCCCCCCTGTGCATGTGTGCGCGAGCACACCCCCCGCTTTTGGTTCTGTTTTTTCGCCCTCCCCAGGCTCCAGAAGCTTTTAAGGAGCCTGAGGAGGGCGAAAACAGCCTCCCCCCCCCCCCCCGCAAGAGGCCCTCCGGAGACTTCAGGAGCTTCCCTGAAGCCTCCGGAGCACCAAAAAATGGCCCTATGGGCAAACTGAAAATTCAGGGACGGATTTCTGGTTTGCTCATAAGGCAGATTTTAGCCCTCCGGAGCGTTCAGGAGCCCTCAGGAGGCTTCCCTGAAGGCTCCGCAGGGCAAAAAAATGACACTATGAGCAAACAGGAAGTCACTTCCAGGTTGCTCATAGGGCCGGTTTTAGCCCTCCGGAGTCTTCAGGTTTGCCCGTAGGGCCAGTTTTCCATGCTCCGGAGGCTTCAGAGAAGTTCCTGAAGCCTCTGGAGGGCGCTGACAGGGCAAGCCTTGTGTGCCCTTACAAATGGCTCCGTGTGCCCCCTGTGGCATGCATGCCATAGGCTCTCCATCATGGTTCTAGAGTCTCAGCCTCTTTTTGTTTTTAATTTTGTGGCGACCAAAACGTCCTCGTCTTACGGAAGCGAGCTGCCTGTGAACAGTTTGGCCCAAAGAACAGCTGTGTTGCCATATGCCAGAGGAAAGCCTTTGTCCAATTAGCATTTCACTTCCTATGCCCTCTCTGTCTAGCCATTTGAGCGAGACTGGTAAGCATTTCGACCTTGGCTCTATTTGTTTATCTACATCAGCAAGGGAGGCTGTGTTTACTCAGCTGACGTGCATTTTTAAGCAGGTTCCCTTTAAAAGCACATTCAGGTTTGTTTAACATCAAAGTTACTTCCTAGGTACTTTGTGGAGCAGCTCAAGTACCTGAAAGGCCCACTCAAGGAATAAGAACCTAAGCATTGATCAAACGTTGTGCCTGCATGTCTTCCAAGGTTCTCCCATCCATTCCCTCGAGTGGAATGCGGCGTGAATCAGAGACATAATAATGCATATTAAAGGTCCCAGGAACAATTCCTTAGATATCCAGATTTGAGTTGGAAAAGTCTTACATTTAAATCCTGGAGTTTACAGCTGCTGATCAGTAAACCAGACTGAAGTTCTCCAGATGTTCTGGATCCACCTTGACCAATAACACAGGATTGAAATAACTTACTCGCTTGGCTAACATAAAGCTGAAGCTCACATACTTTGGCCATCAAATGAGAAGGTTATCCTTGGAATAACAATAGCAATAGCAGTTAGACTTATATACCGCTTCATAGGGCTTTCAGCCCTCTCTAAGCGGTTTACAGAGTCAGCATATTGCCCCCAACAATCTGGGTCCTCATTTTACCCACCTCGGAAGGATGGAAGGCTGAGTCAACCTTGAGCCGGTGAGATTTGAACCGCCGAACTGCAGCTTAGCAGTCAGCTGAAGTGGCTGCAGTACTGCACTCTACCCACTGTGCCACCTCGGCTCTCAGAAAAGATCCTGGTGTTCAGAAAGGCAGAAGGCCAAAGGGAGAAAGGGACGGCAGAGGATGAGATGAAGAAATGGTGCCGTTGACACACTGAACATGAACTTGGGTAGACACCATAAAGGGAGGGAAGGAGGGCTATGGCATGCTATGATCCATGGGGTCACAAAGGGTACGACAGGTTAGTGACTGAACAAGAAAACTGGAATGATTTAAAATTAACTTGAGTTGAACAGCCTTGTGGTCCACATCTACCAGGGATGGTCAACCTTGGAGAGGAGAGGAAAGGAGAGAGGGAAGGGAGAAGAGGAGGGAATAGGATAGGATGGTATGTGGAGATGAGAGGGGAGGGGAATAGGATAGGATGAGGAGAGGAGAGGAGAAGAGAAGAAAGAGGGAAAGGAGAAGAGGATGAAATAGGATAGGATGGGATGGGATGAGGGGAAGGGAAGGGAATAGGATAGGATGATGAGAGGAGAGGAGAAGAGAGGATAGAGGGAAGGGAGAAGGGAGAAGAGGACAGAATAGGATAGGATGGGATGGGAGGGGAAGGGAGAGGAGAGGGGAGAGGAGAAGAGGGAAGAGGAGAAAAGGGGAGAGGAGAGGGGAGGGGAGAGGGGTGAGAGAGGAGAGGAGAGAGGGAAGGGAGAAGAGAAGTGGATAGGATGGGATGGGATGAGGAGAGGGGAGGGGAAGGGAATAGGATAGGATGGTAAGAGGAGAGAAGAGAGGAGAGGATAGAGGGAAGGGAGAAGAGGACAGAATAGGATAGGATGGGAGGGGAAGGGAGAGGAGAGAGGAGAGGAGAGAGGGAAGGGAGAAGAGAAGGGGATAGGATAGGATGAGAGGAGAGGAGAGGAAAGAAGAGAAGAGAAGAGAAGAAAAGAAAAGAGAAGAGAAGAGAAGAGAGAGGGAAAGGAGAAGAGGATGAAATAGGATAGGATGGGATGAGGAGAGGGGAGGGGAAGGGAATAGGATAGGATGATGAGAGGAGAGAAGAGAGGAGAGGGAAGGGAGAAGAAGATGGAATAGGATAGGGTGGGAGGAGAGGGAAGGGAGAGGAGAGGGGAGAGGAGAAGAGGGGAGCAAGAGAGGAGAGGAGAGAGGGAAGGGAGAAGAGAGGGGGATAGGAGAGGATGAGGAGAGGAGAGGAAAGAAGAGAAGAGAAGTTCTTCAAGCCACAGGCACCAGATGCAATGGGAAACTTAAAAACAGCGACTACTTTCCATATCAGATTTGGAAAGAGTAAAAAGCCCAGGCGTTCGGAGTGGATAATGGCACGGGTGTTTATTTTAGCAAGAGCCGGCTTCAAGAAACGATGGAAACTCGAGGTTCTCACCACAAACACATACCCAGAGAGAGGCACATGAAGAGAGACATCACTTCAGTTGCCAGTGATAATGGATGCTGGGTGAGCTAAACCTCCAGCAGTTAAAAGCAGCATATATTATCTTCCTGTCTCCCATCAGTAAATTTATGATCCCATCTAGATCCGAGATATCAATGTACAGAACAAAGGATCAGAGGGGAGTGTTATTCTTCCCAGCGTATAATGTGTTCTGTCTCAGGCAACCACAACACAAAGACACACACCGACGTCTACACACACACCAACACAAAGACACACACCTCACGGCTGTGATGTGGAAGCCTCCCCTGACCATCTGAGGAATGAACAGGTGGGACGGCCTGAAAGGACCTCAAATTACGGTTTTTATTCTTTTGCTCTCCTTCCCTCATTGGAAAGCTCATTGGAAGAATTCTGGAATGATCTTTGAACTATGATAGGTAAATGGGACATGCTGGCTCAGTGCCGAAGACGCTGCGCTTGTCGATCAGAAAGATCGGCAGTTCGGTGGTTCGAATCCCTAGTGCCACGTAACGGAGTGAGCTCCCGCGACTTGCCCCAGCTTCTGCCAACCTAGCAGTTCGAAAGCAGGTAAAAAATGCAAGTAGAAAAATAGGAGCCACCTTTGGTGGGAAGGGAACGGCGTTTCATGCACCTTTGGCATTGAGTTATGCCGGTCACATGACCACGGAGACGTCTTCGGACAGTGCTGGCTCTTCGGCTTTGAAATAGAGATGAGCACTGCCCCCTAGAGTCAGGAACGACTAGCATGTATGTGCGAGGAGAATCTTTACCTTTAGATCGCCTGTCAAATTAGAGAAATAAATGCCATTATTACAGAACAGCAGGGATAGTCCACTTCTCTTCCTCCCCCTCTCTCTCCCTCCCTTTCTCTCTCTCCATCCCTCTTCCTCCCTCCCTCCCCTCTTTGTTGTTCCCTCTTTCTCTCTCTGTACCTCCTTCTCTCTTTTTCTCCCCCTCTCTCTTTCTCCCCCTCTCTTTCTCCCCCACTCCCTCCCTCTCTTTCTCACCTTTTCCCTCTCTCTCTTTCTCTCTCTGTCTCTACCTCTTTCTCTCTCACACACATACTATCTCTCTCAAACACAAATCATACACAAGAGTAATAGTGGAAAATAACGTTTGTAGCTGCAGGATCGTGGCGGCTCTTAGAACTTGGCTGATTCCTTGCAGACCTTTCATTACCCAACTAGATAACACTGTCAGTGCTAGATGAGGTTTAGGAGGAGGAGGAAGAAGAAGAAGACCCAGAAATCCTAGGTGATGATATATCAAGAGCTGTGCATATTGCATTCAAGTAAAGATCTAGGAGGAGAGTTTATTCAAATTATAGACCTATGGTTCTTGGTGAGAAAGTCATAGCAGGGCATTCTTAGAAGGGGGGGGGTGATGGCAATGAAAGTGGGGCCTCTAACTCTTTACTTAGAGCTATCCAAGGTGCTGGAATTCTTGCCTTACTTACGTGATTAATAGTCTATCTCAACTTCCCACCTATCTTCTCTGTCCCAATAAGTAAGTCATTTTGGGGTAATCGAACATCACTTTAAGCTCTCCTTCTTGAATTCATTTTCCAATGGTGGTAAGTTGAGTATAAACGTATAAGTTTTAAGAGGCCCTTGGTGCTCTCTGAGCTTGGTGGTTTTCTTGCAGATGTTTCATTACCCAACTAGGTAACATCATCAGTGCTAGAAGGGAGTTAGGGGAGGAGGAGGACTGTGAGGTCCTTGATGCTCTCTGAGCTCAGTGCTAGAAGGGAGTGGGGGTTTTGGAGAGGAGGAGGAGGAGGAGGAGGAGGAGGAGGAGGAGGAGGAGGAGGACTGTGGGGTCCTTGTTGCTCTCTGAGCTTGCTTGTTTTCTTGCAGACGTTTCATTACCCAACTAGGTAACATCATCAGTGCTAGAAGGGAGTTAGGGGAGGAGGAGGACTGTGAGGTCCTTGATGCTCTCTGAGCTCAGTGCTGGAAGGGAGTGGGGGTTTTGGAGAGGAGGAGGAGGAGGAGGAGGAGGAGGAGGAGGAGGAGGAGGAGGAGGAGGAGGAGGAGGAGGAGGACTGTGAGGTCCTTGTTGCTCTCTGAGCTCAATGGTTTTCTTGCAGATGTTTCATTACCCAACTAGGTAACATCACCAGTGCTAGAAGGGAGTGGAGTTTGCAGAGAGGAGGAGGAGGAGGACTGTGGGGTCCTTAGTGGTTTCTGAAATTGGTTGTTTTCTGCAGACATTTCACTACCCAATTAAGTAACATCATCAGTGCTAGAAGGAAGCAGAGGGGAAGGAGAACGATGGGGTCCTTGGTACTCTCTGAGCTTGGTTGTTTACTTGCAGACATTTCATGACCCAAACTAGGTAACGTCATCAATGCACTGATGACGTTACCTAGCTGGGTCATAAAACGTCTGTAAGAAAACAACTAAGCTCAGAGAGCACCAAGGATTCCCCGTTTCAATCCTGAGCTACACAAATAAATTTCTTTATTGGTTTATAAGTTTTATTTCCCACATCAAGACGGTGGGACTCGACAGCTCAAGACTGAGATAATTGTAGGAGTCCCCCCACCACCATAAAAATATCATGGAGCAATGAATACAAATGATGATTACCGGTTGTCCCCTCCTGTTGGAGAGAGAGAGAGAGAGAGAGGAGAGAGAGAGAGAGAGAGAGAGAGAGAGAGAGAGAGACCTTTCATTACCCAACTAGATAATGCTATCAGTGCTAGAAGAGGCTTGGGAGGAGGAGGAGGAGGAGGAAGAAGAAGAAGACACAGAAATCCCCATTCACAGTTTTTTTTAAAAATAAAAATGTGGAGACCCAACCATCCTTCTCTCAGAATTTGGCTGATTCCTTGCAGACTTTTTATTACCCAACTAGATAATGCTGTCAGTGCTAGATGAGGCTTGGGAGGAGGAGGAGGAGGAGGAGGAGGAGGAGGAGGAGGAGGAGGAGGAGGAGGAGGAGGAGGAGGAGGAAGAAGACAACACAGAAATCCCCATTCACGGTTTTTTTATTCAGCAGAAATATGGAGACCCAACCTTCCTTCTCTCAGAATTTGGCTGATTCCTTGCAGACTTTTTATTACCCAACTAGAGAACGCTGTCAGTGCTAGATGAGGCTTGGGAGGAGGAGGAAGAAGACACAGAAATCCCCATTCACGGTTTTTTTATTCAGCAGAAATGTGGAGACCCAACCTTCCTTCTCTCCTCCCTTGTTCTCAGCGCTTTGGCACAGCCTTCTCTTTCTCCCTGGCTCGTAAGCTTCATCCCTCCAGACCTACTTCATAAACATTAGCTTTCAAGCAGCTGTCCCTCAGAGGACAGATCATAAACATCATGTTAAATATTTAGAGGGGGGGAAAACCACCTCGCTGCTCCGGATGCGTAAAAGCTGTCTGGGGAAGGTGCGTTTTCTCATCGGGTTCTTGGTTTCCTGATTTCCTTTCATGTCTTGCCCGCGTTTTTATTTTTATTTTTTTGGCAGAGCGGTTGTTAAACAGATAACCACTCAGGGTGTTGATGAAGCCACTGGAGGGGACAGGGAGACAGGGGGCTGTTTCCACGGAGGGGGAAGGGGGGGAGGCTTGGTCCACCGAGGAGGAAGAATAGCGCAGCCTAAAGGCCTCAGCAGTCAGAATGTTGTGAAGAAATGAGAAAGGATTGTCAAACGAGCAGGCACAAAAACAGCCAGGGAAGGGATCGAAGCAGAGGTGGCCTGCTACAGGTTTGCCCGAGTTCAGGAGAATCCGTAGCTAAAGTTCAGTGGTGGGTTTCAAAAATTGTTCGAACCTACTCTGTGGGTGTGGCCTCCTTTGTGGGAGTGGCTTGCCAGCCATGTGACCGGATGGGAGTGGCTTGCCGCCGATGTGTCCGGATATGAAGATGCTGATGACACTTGTCAGAACCACCTTAAATTAAGAGCCGAGGTGGTGCAGTGGTTAGGGTGCAGTACTGCAGGCCACTTCAGCTGACTGTTATCTGCAGTTCAGCGGTTCTAATCTCACTGGCTCAAGGTTGACTCAGCCTTCCATCCTTCCGAGGTGGGTGAAATGAGGACCCAGACTGTGGGGGCGATATGCTGACTCTATAAACCGCTTAGAGAGGGCTGAAAGCCCTATGAAGCGGTATATAAGTCTAACTGCTATTGCTATTGCTATTACTATTACCTCACGCACAGCACTGGCATGCATAAGAATAGGATGTAAACTTGTTTTTTAAAAGGCATCTTTGGTTTGCGTTAAAACAACTTCAACACACGCAATGTTCTGATTGCACCACAAACGCAGTAGTCATCCTTACCTTTCACAGAGGCACTGAGTTTTATAAATGTGAGCATGATAGTGTAGAATAATCATATCCAAGGACCAGTGGCGGGTTTCAAAAAAGTTTGGAACCTCTTCTGTAGGTATGGCCTGCTGCTTTCTGGGTCCACTGGTGGAACCTCTTCTAACCGGTTCGGTAGATTTGACGAACCGGTTCTACCGAATAGGTGCGAACTGGTAGGAACCCACCTCAGCTAACGTTACGGCCAGATTGGAGAACCTCCGAATCCCACCCCTGGTTGGCCCTGCCCTACCCCCCCATCCCACCCCGAGTCTCCACACAGCCCGTTTTGGATCTGAAATATGTGGGCCTCCTGGAAGTTCCGGAAGGACGGAAATGGGCCAGGGGAGGAAGTTTTCACCCTCCCAGAGGCTCGAGGAAAGGATCCGGAGCCCGGGGAAGGTGAAAATGCCAAACCGCGTCCCCCCATGGTAGAGGAGGCTGACTAGGCCATTCCCCCCATGGCCACGCCCACCCAGCAACCGGGCAGAGAACCCACTGCTGACATTTCTGAAGCCCAAATGGGCCCATTGTATTGTCACTACCCTATTTTTTTCTTTTCTTTTCACCCTCCCTCCCTTCTCTCCTTCCTTCCTCTTCTCCTTTCCTTTTCCTATTTCCCTTACCTCTCCCCTGCTCCTCTTTTCCTCTTCCCCCTCCTATCTTTTTGCCTTCTTTTTCTATCCTTTCCTCTCCTTTCTTCTTCCTTCCTTCCTTCCCCTTTCCTCTCTTCTCCTCTCCTCCTCCTCCTCTCTTCCTTTCCTTTTCTGTTTTTGTGGTTATCTCTTTTCAGCTCTGAACTGGTGTATTTTCGGGATTGGTATTCCCGGTAGCGGGAATTTTGAGTAGTTCGGAGAACCAGCAAATACCACCTCTGGTTGGCCCCAGAGTGGGGTGGGAATGGATATTTTGCAGTATCCTTCCCCTGGAGTGGGGAGGGAATGTCGATTTTGCAGTATCCTTCCCCTGGAGTGGGGTGGGAATGGATATTTTGTGGTATCCTTCCCCTGGAGTGGGGAGGGAATGGATATTTTGCAGTATCCTTCCCCTGGAGTGGGGTGGGAATGGATATTTTGCAGTATCCTTCACCTGGAGTAGGGAGGGAATGGGGATTTTGCAGTATCCTTCCCCTGGAGTAGGGAGGGAATGGGGATTTTGCAGTATCCTTCCCCTGGAGTGGGGAGGGAATGGAGATTTTGCAGTATCCTTCCCCTGGAGTGGGGAGGGAATGGAGATTTTGCAGTATCCTTCCCCTGGAGTGGGGAGGGAATGGAGATTTTGCAGTATCCTTCCCCTGCCATGCCCACCAAGCCATACCCACAGAACTGTTCATACATTGTTTTGAATTTCAACACTGAACCTTCTCCTCAATGGATGACCACAAACTCTGGAGATACTCCACCCTCTGGAGCCCAGAGTCTCTACAGAGTTTACAAAAACGATTCTCAAAAGGTTAGCCAGATAGAACATCTGGCCCGAACCCGAGAAAGCTCTTCAATTATACATGGGCATGAATAAACAGCCACTGATTTGCTAGGAATTACGAGATGTAAATAATTGAGGAGCAGGGAGCTGGATCCAAGAGGTGATCTACTCTTCTGCCAATTGGCCTTAATGCGTTTCTTTGATGCAACTCCTTACTGGTTTGCATAACACCATCGGGACCTGGGAGATAGCCGCCCTTCCAAAGGATGTTGACCAGCCAGCTATAAATACCCAGATATTCATCTTCCTTCTTTTGGTGGTTATGAACAAATGTTGAACAAGGAGGATGACTCTCCCTGGACCTCTTGTAAATAATAATAATAATAATAATAATAATAATAATAATAATAATAATAATAATAATAAACAGCCAAAAAAGCTGAAGAAATTTCGCATTTACTATATATGGATGATTTGAAACTCTATGGAAAGTCAGAAATAGAAATCCAATCATTGACAAATACAGTCCGAGTATTCAGCACCGATATTTCAATGCAGTTTGGCATGGAAAAATGCGCCACTGTATCCATAAAAAGGGGCAAAATCACTGCATCTGAGGGAATTGAAATGCCCAATGGCCAACTAATTAAATGCAAAGAAAATGAAGCCTACAAATACTTAGGCATTCTGCAGTTGGATAACATCAAGCATGGAGAAGTAAAAACTATTGTCAGGCGAGAGTACACCAACAGAGTTAGGAAAATTTTGAAATCTAAATTGAATGGTGGAAATACAATCAAGGCCATAAATACCTGGGCAATACCAGTTATAAGATACACAGCTGGCATAGTTAACTGGACACAAGCTGATTTGGACCTTTTGGACCGAAAACCAGGAAACTAATGACAATGCACTACAGTTCACATCCACGTGGTGATACTGATAGACTATATCTGCCCCGAAAATCAGGTGGCAGAGGATTATTACAAGTGAAGCAAACAGTTGAAGAAGAAAAACATGCACTGGCTGATTATTTAAAAGAAAGTCAAGAACATCTATTAATCGAAGTAAAGAACAAAAATCTACTGAAGGCCCAACAGACAAAACAAGAATACAGAAAAGATGTGATAAAATCAAGAATGGAGAGTTGGCAGAACAAAGCACTGCATGGTCAATTTCTGGAAAAAATAAAAGATAAAGTGGACAGTGAACAAACTTGGTTATGGTTAAAAACAGGTACATTAAAGAAAGAAACAGAGTCACTAATCCTGGCTGCGCAAGAACAAGCTATCCGCACAAATGCCATTAAGGCCAAAATCGAAAAATCCTCTGATGATGCCAAATGCAGACTTTGCAAAGAAGCTGATGAAACTGTTGATCACATACTCAGCTGCTGTAAAAAAATCGCGCAGACTGATTATAAATTGCGGCACAATTCAGTAGCACAAATGATCCATTGGAATTTGTGCAAAAATTATAATATTAAAACAGCAACAAACTGGTGGGAACATCAGCCTGAAAAAGTCACCGAAAATCAGATGGTCAAGATCTTGTGGGATTTCCGTATACAAACCGACAAAATACTGGCGCATAATACACCAGACATCACACTGGTTGAGAAAAATAAGGTCACAATCATAGACATCGCAATACCAGGTGATAGCAGGGTCGCCGAGAAGGAACATGAAAAAATCGCAAGATACCAGGACTTAAAAATCGAAATTCAACGACTATGGCACAAACCAGCAGTGGTAATTCCAGTGGTAATTGGCACACTGGGTGCTATTCCAAAAGCACTGGAATTACATTTAAAACAGTTAAAAATTGACAAAATCACCATCAGTCAAATGCAAAAAGCCGCACTGCTTGGATCTGCACGCATATTAAGAAAATACGTTACGACGTCCTAGGCCCCTGGGTGGGGCCCGACTAGTAACCAATGCCAAATCCGGCGAAACAACTGGCCGCTGTGATACAATTGTATAATAATAATAATAATAATAATAATAATAATAATAATAACAACTCCGCCGTTGCCGGTCCCAAGCCCGGATGAGAAAGGAGGAAGGTTGGGATCAGGTTGGCATCTGGTCCCGTAAAAAAACCCCCGCCAACCCATACAATATGGTGAAAAAAACGAATAAGAATTCCATACCGCATCGGTCGTCGCGCGGGTTAACAATGGCCGCGGCGGATGTTGGGGTCCCTGGACATCCGTCGACAAGTGGGCTACAAGTGGACCAGCCAACAAAACGACAAAAATATAGTGCAGATGAAAACCGTGCCATAATGGCCTGTTACTACAACTCAGAGCCAGAAAAAAGAGGATATTTAAAGCGAATGTATGAATTATGGAAACAACAATATCCAGATTCAAATGTTAGTGAACAACGACTAGGAGATCAAAGGCGATTTATTATACGGAATAAAGTGTTTAGTGAAGTTGAACATGAGGAAATTCAGGCAAATTGCAAAACCCAAAAAACAATATCACAAGCGGAAATAACTGATATTCATGACACAACTAAAGACACTATAGTAGAACTCCCAGAAGAAGCTCTCGGGGAGGAAATAACATCACCACCACTAGAACCAGTTATCATTGAACCAACTGATGAACTAACTCAAAAACAAAAAGAATTGAAGGATAAGATCATGGAGCATTTTCTGCTTAATGAGGAAAGGCAACGTTTACCATCACTAAAAACTGTGCCTAAGAAAATTTTGGCCCCTATCATGAAAATGGTTAATGCAGTGTTTTCAACAATTGAACCGGGATCCATCTTGGAAACAAACCAGTTAATGTACAGCGCAGCTGTAATAGTCACTAATGAACTAGGCATTAAAATTAAAGTACCTAGTCGCACAACAGAAAAAGCATCAAAGCCAAAGTGGAAAATCCGTTTAGAACAAAAAATCAAAAAATTAAGGGCAGATGCTAGTAACTTAAAGAACATGCATGAGCAACGGCTTAAAAACAACAAAATCATAGATCGGCTAATCAGAAGATATAGATTGGATACAAGAAACATCAATGAAGCTGTAGAGATTGTAAAACAGCAGATAACAGCAACAGCTAGAAAAATTGAAAGATATGAGGCACGAATCATCCAATATAAACAAAATCAGCAATTTCGATCAGACCAACGGTGTTTTTATCAAAGTCTTAATGTGAATCGTGACACCAAAAGTGAAAAACCAGAAAAACAGGCCACAGTTGAATTCTGGAAAGAATTGTGGGAAAATGCAAAGGACTACAACAAGGAAGCAAAGTGGATACATGACTTTGAGAAAAGCATTGGCAACAAACAAATGCAAGTATTAGAAATAACAACTGAGATGATCAAAAATCGAGTTAAAAAGGTAAAGAATTGGACATCACCTGGAAAGGACCAATTACATGGTTTCTGGCTCAAATATCTGACCAGTTTACATGCAATATTAGCCAGGCAACTGAATGAAATTTTACAAAAGGGCCAAATTGATGAATGGTTGACAACTGGAAAAACATACTTGATTCAGAAAGATCCAACTAAAGGAACAACACCTGAAAACTATAGACCAATAACATGCTTGCCAACAACCTTCAAATTACTCACAGGCATTATTGCAGATAACATGATGGATTATTTGGAAACAAACAACATCTTGCCAGTAGAGCAAAAAGGCAACAAAAGAAGGAGCAGGGGCACAAAAGATCAGCTTCTAATTGATAAATGATATTAGAAAATTGTAAGAACAGAAAAACGAACTTGAATATGGTCTGGATTGATTACAAAAAGGCATTTGACTCACTGCCACATAGTTGGATCATAAAATGCTTAGAAACAACTGGCATTAGCAAAAATATTACATCCTTTACTGAAAAGGCAATGAAACAATGGAGAACTGAGTTGGCAGTAGGGAATGAGAGCTACGGAATGGTTAATATCAAGCGAGGAATTTTCCAGGGTGATTCACTTTCACCTCTTCTCTTCATCATCGCAATGATCCCACTATCAGTAATCTTAAAAAAAATGAAATTAGGCTACCAAACAGCCAAAAAAGCTGAAGAAATTTCGCATTTACTATATATGGATGATTTGAAACTCTATGGAAAGTCAGAAATAGAAATCCAATCATTGACAAATACAGTCCGAGTATTCAGCACCGATATTTCAATGCAGTTTGTCATGGAAAAATGCGCCACTGTATCCATAAAAAGGGGCAAAATCACTGCATCTGAGGGAATTGAAATGCCCAATGGCCAACTAATTAAATGCAAAGAAAATGAAGCCTACAAATACTTAGGCATTCTGCAGTTGGATAACATCAAGCATGGAGAAGTAAAAACTATTGTCAGGCGAGAGTACACCAACAGAGTTAGGAAAATTTTGAAATCTAAATTGAATGGTGGAAATACAATCAAGGCCATAAATACCTGGGCAATACCAGTTATAAGATACACAGCTGGCATAGTTAACTGGACACAAGCTGATTTGGACCTTTTGGACCGAAAAAACCAGGAAACTAATGACAATACACTACAGTTTACATCCACGTGGTGATACTGATAGACTATATCTGCCCCGAAAATCAGGTGGCAGAGGATTATTACAAGTGAAGCAAACAGTTGAAGAGGAAAAACATGCACTGGCTGATTATTTAAAAGAAAGTCAAGAACATCTATTAATCGAAGTAAAGAACAAAAATCTACTGAAGGCCCAACAGACAAAACAAGAATACAGAAAAGATGTGATAAAATCAAGAATGGAGAGTTGGCAGAACAAAGCACTGCATGGTCAATTTCTGGAAAAAATAAAAGATAAAGTGGACAGTGAACAAACTTGGTTATGGTTAAAAACAGGTACATTAAAGAAAGAAACAGAGTCACTAATCCTGGCTGCGCAAGAACAAGCTATCCGCACAAATGCCATTAAGGCCAAAATCGAAAAATCCTCTGATGATGCCAAATGCAGACTTTGCAAAGAAGCTGATGAAACTGTTGATCACATACTCAGCTGCTGTAAAAAAATCGCGCAGACTGATTATAAATTGCGGCACAATTCAGTAGCACAAATGATCCATTGGAACTTGTGCAAAAATTATAATATTAAAACAGCAACAAACTGGTGGGAACATCAGCCTGAAAAAGTCACCGAAAATCAGATGGTCAAGATCTTGTGGGATTTCCGTATACAAACGGACAAAATACTGGCGCATAATACACCAGACATCACACTGGTTGAGAAAAATAAGGTCACAATCATAGACATCGCAATACCAGGTGATAGCAGGGTCGCCGAGAAGGAACATGAAAAAATCGCAAGATACCAGGACTTAAAAATCGAAATTCAACGACTATGGCACAAACCAGCAGTGGTAATTCCAGTGGTAATTGGCACACTGGGTGCTATTCCAAAAGCACTGGAATTACATTTAAAACAGTTAAAAATTGACAAAATCACCATCAGTCAAATGCAAAAAGCCGCACTGCTTGGATCTGCACGCATATTACGAAAATACGTTACGACGTCCTAGGCCCCTGGGTGGGGCCCGACTAGTAACCAATGCCAAATCCGGCGAAACAACTGGCCGCTGTGATACAATTGTACAATAATAATAATAATAATAATAATCATTGACAAATACAGTCCGAGTATTCAGCACCGATATTTCAATGCAGTTTGGCATGGAAAAATGCGCCACTGTATCCATAAAAAGGGGCAAAATCACTGCATCTGAGGGAATTGAAATGCCCAATGGCCAACTAATTAAATGCAAAGAAAATGAAGCCTACAAATACTTAGGCATTCTGCAGTTGGATAACATCAAGCATGGAGAAGTAAAAACTATTGTCAGACGAGAGTACACCAACAGAGTTAGGAAAATTTTGAAATCTAAATTGAATGGTGGAAATACAATCAAGGCCATAAATACCTGGGCAATACCAGTTATAAGATACACAGCTGGCATAGTTAACTGGACACAAACTGATTTGGACCTTTTGGACCGAAAAAACCAGGAAACTAATGACAATGCACTACAGTTTACATCCACGTGGTGATACTGATAGACTATATCTGCCCCGAAAATCAGGTGGCAGATGATTATTACAAGTGAAGCAAACAGTTGAAGAAGAAAAACATGCACTGGCTGATTATTTAAAAGAAAGTCAAGAACATCTATTAATCGAAGTAAAGAACAAAAATCTACTGAAGGCCCAACAGACAAAACAAGAATACAGAAAAGATGTGATAAAATCAAGAATGGAGAGTTGGCAGAACAAAGCACTGCATGGTCAATTTCTGGAAAAAATAAAAGATAAAGTGGACAGGGAACAAACTTGGTTATGGTTAAAAACAGGTACATTAAAGAAAGAAACAGAGTCACTAATCCTGGCTGCGCAAGAACAAGCTATCCGCACAAATGCCATTAAGGCCAAAATCGAAAAATCCTCTGATGATGCCAAATGCAGACTTTGCAAAGAAGCTGACGAAACTGTTGATCACATTCTCAGCTGCTGTAAAAAAATCACGCAGACTGATTATAAATTGCGGCACAATTCAGTAGCACAAATGATCCATTGGAATTTGTGCAAAAATTATAATATTAAAACAGCAACAAACTGGTGGGAACATCAGCCTGAAAAAGTCACAGAAAATCAGATGGTCAAGATCTTGTGGGATTTCCGTATACAAACCGACAAAATACTGGCGCATAATACACCAGACATCACACTGGTTGAGAAAAATAAGGTCACAATCATAGACATCGCAATACCAGGTGATAGCAGGGTCGCCGAGAAGGAACATGAAAAAATCGCAAGATACCAGGACTTAAAAATCGAAATTCAACGACTATGGCACAAACCAGCAGTGGTAATTCCAGTGGTAATTGGCACACTGGGTGCTATTCCAAAAGCACTGGAATTACATTTAAAACAGTTAAAAATTGACAAAATCACCATCAGTCAAATGCAAAAAGCCGCACTGCTTGGATCTGCACGCATATTACGAAAATATGTTACGACGTCCTAGGCCCCTGGGTGGGGCCCGACTAGTAACCAATGCCAAATCCGGCGAAACAACTGGCCGCTGTGATACAATTGTACAATAATAATAATAATAATAAAAAACCCCGCCAACCCATACAATATGGTGAAAAAAACGAATAAGAATTCCATACCGCATCGGTCGTCGCGCGGGTTAACAAGGGCCGCGGCGGATGTTGGGGTCCCTGGACATCCGTCGACAAGTGGGCTACAAGTGGACCAGCCAACAAAACGACAAAAATATAGTGCAGATGAAAACCGTGCCATAATGGCCTGTTACTACAACTCAGAGCCAGAAAAAAGAGGATATTTAAAGCGAATGTATGAATTATGGAAACAACAATATCCAGATTCAAATGTTAGTGAACAACGACTAGCAGATCAAAGGCAATGTATTATACGGAATAAAGTGTTTAGTGAAGTTGAACTTGAGGAAATTCAGGCAAATTGCAAAACCAAAAAAAACAATATCACAACCGGAAATAACTGATATTCAAGACACAACTAAAGACATTATAGTAGATAGGTAGATAGATAGATAGATAGATAGATAGATAGATAGATAGATAGATAGATGGATGGATGGATGGATGGATGGATGGATGGATGGATGGATGGATGGATGGATGGATGGATGGATGGATGGAAGGAAGGAAGGAAGGATGGATGGATGGATGGATGGATGGATGGATGGATGGATGGATGGATGGATGGATGGATGGATAGATAGATGGATAGATGGATAGATGGATAGATGGATAGATGGATAGATGGATAGATGGATAGATGGATAGATGGATAGATGGTAGATGATAGATGGATAGAGGGACAGAGGGACAGAGGGATAGAGAGATAGAGAGGGAGAGATAGACATAGAGAAAGAGAGCGAGATGAGACATAGATAAGCAATAGACTTATATACCACTTCACAATGCTTTCCAGCCCTCTCTAAGTGGTTTACAAAGTCAGCCTATTGCCCCCCAACAATCAGGGTCCTCATTTCACTAACTTAGGAAGGATAGAAGGTTGAGTCAACCTTGAGCTGATCAGAATCAAACTCCTGCAAGTCAGCAGAATTAGCTTGCAATACTGCATTCTGATAGATCGATAGATCGATAGATCGATAGATAGCAGACAGAAAGACAGACGAGACAGAGAGAGACAGACAGAGGTACAGAGAGATAGATAAAGAGAGATACAGAGAGAGAGAGAGACAGAGAAAGAACATAGAGAAAGAGAAAGATGAGACACAGATAGATAATAATAGCATTTAGACGTATATACCGCTTCACAGTGCTTTACAGCCCTCTCTAAGTGGTTTACAGAGTCATCCTATTTGCCCCCAACAATCTGGGTCCTCATTTTACCCACCTCGGAGGGATGGAAGGCTGTGTCAACCTTGAGCCAGTCAAGATTGAACTGCTGGCAGTCGGCAGAGTTAGCCTGCCATGATGCATTCTAAACATCGAGCCACCCTGGCTCTTTGGATGACAGGTGATTGATTAAAAGCCAAAATTTTACATTCTCCTGGAGACCACCTAAATGTGGGGATAAAACTTGGGGAGCAGGGTTTCTGGAGAATGATCCCATTCCTTACACCACGGTTGACGTGGTACGTAATTCCAGGAATCCCCTGGGAATAATAAGGGATAATAATTGGACTTTCACCTTCTCCCTGTTTTAGGCAACACCCAGGAGAGATAAATACTTATCCCTCCAAACAAACAAGCACACCCTTGCAAATAATAATGAGCAAAGGATGAGCAAGTGTCACCCACAGTGTCCAAATGGTATAAGCAGAAGCGACAAGGAGCGTTACATCTCCCCTCCCCTTCTCCCTGCTCAGTGTCTCTGTATTTGTGCAACGTAGCTCAGAGGCAACTACTCACCCCTCCCTCCCCCCTCCCCCACACCTCTTCCCTTCTCCCTCCTCCTCTCCATGTTGTCATGCCTGATAACCAAGGTTGATGTTTGGGCTACCAACCAAGCAAAGCCATCACCTAGGCATTTTTCCCGGGCTCACCCAATTTGCACCCCAGCTTAATCAGCTTTCATCACCCCTAAATCCCTTCCTTGCTTCTTCTGCCTTCCAGAGAAGAAGCGAGGTATCGCCCAGGTCAAATGTTAGAAGGGACCTTGGAGCAGTGGTGGGATTCAAATATTTTAACAACCGGTTCTCTGCCCTAATGATTTCTTCCAACAACCAGTTCACCAGGCTGCTCGGAAAGTTAACAACCGGTTCTCCGGAAGTGGTGCGAACTGGCTGAATCCCACCACTGCCTTGGAGGTATCTTCTGGTCTAACCCTAACCCCATAACGATTTCAGACAAATGGCTGCCCAATCTTTAAAAACCTTTAAAGGGGGAGAGTTGGACTAGAAGACCTCCAAAGTCCCTTCCAACTCTGTCATTCTCCTAAACCATTTCCTCTCGACTTACTGTTGGAAGAAATGTTCCTTCTGGGTTCAGCTCCAGGGGAAAAAGACACTGGAAACATGTTTGGAAAGAGGGTTTAATGGTGGACAGGATCACATGGCGTGAGCTCCTGAACAGAAAATGCTTCCAGATGTTGGGTGAAGGAGAAAAAAAGAGGACGGAGATGCTGAAAGTCCCTGGCTTTATACTCTCTGTTCGGCCCCACCTCTCTGTTTCCTGTTCCTGTGTAAGAAATGGATTCTGATTGGTTGCCAGACTCCCTTGGGGCCCTGCAGGGTCAACTCGCTAGGCTGTGTTTTGAGTTCAAGTTTGGTTGAGTTCCCAGGCGCCATGGGGTGATTTTCTGTAGAAAGCTAAGCCTATCTTTGTTATATAGAGTAGCTCAGGGCCTCTAATAGCCCTTTGACAAAGGTGGGGGCTATTGAGAGTGAGTCTGTTTCCTGCTTAAAAACACATTTCTCCATTTCTGATACAGGGAAATATAATATTCTGCCTTTCCAATATTTCCCGGGATATTTCATTTTTCCGGGAGAGGAATGGGTGCTAACTTCCTACACTCCTCCCTACATGCCCTGTCGGTCAGGCCTGCAGTCACATTCCTTTTGAGGAGAGGCTGCCTGTCAGGCCTGCAGTCATATTCCTTTTAGGATCTTTGGCCTGCCACACTCTCTCTTATTTTACTATGCTGTTTCATTAGTGGGGTAATTGGGAGGGGGAATAGTAAGGAGTAGAATGGCAGAAAGAGTTGTTGTCAAAATAAAACATTCCTTTCTAGAAGCCCAAGGTCATCCTTTGTCTCCGCACCTCTGCACCTGACCAGAACTAGATGGGTGGAAATGCCAGTGTGGCAGAGGAAGATTGGACCGTGTGATGGACTTGTGGGTGTGGGGACAAATCATGAACTTTCAAGTGGGTGGGGAAAACCCAGGAAGCTTTCAGATTCGGGTTCTCCACAGTTTGTACCAACATGTCTCTCTTATTAAATTGGAACTTTGATGTAAGCTATACCTTGTACACTGATTTAATTCTGGATGTTATTTGGAATGCTGACACTGTCCTCCAAACCACTTCCTCTGCCTGCTATCAGCCCGCCCAGTGCTATCTCAAATCCCTCATAGACCCTGTTGGGGGCATCCATTGCTGAACGCTTAATGTTCAACAGCCTGACTGTTTCCTAGGGAAGCAAAGGAGGGAGGGAAGAGGAGGAGGAGACAACATATGGACAATGTCCTCCATGCTTACGGTGACAAGGCAGCGACACTGCTTCCTTCCTAGAGAATAAAAAAGGCTGCTTGCTCTACTCAGGGGGGGCGGCAGAGGGTGGCTTCTGTGATCAGAGACCGAACCCCGAAGCGAAGCATTGGCTGTCACACACAGTGGGGCAGAAACCACAGCAGGCCTGTTGCCCGTTTGATGCTCTGTACATTATTATTTTTTGGGGGGTGGGGGGATCAACTTTGGCCAAGCAAGTGGTCTCCGCATCCCACCTGGCTTTGCAAAATGCAGGTTTGGTCTTCGCCGTTAAGGATGACACTCCCCTCCCGCCCCGCCCCCAAAAGCAATTGAGAAGTTTTCATGATGATCCAGATTGACAAAAAAAAAAAACCCCTTCTCTACTATAATGGCGTGTGAGGATGACCTTGGGAGACAGGAAGAAGAGTTATTTCTAAATCCTTCCTTCCTCTTCCTCTTTCGCCTTTCCTTCTCTTCCATCTTCCCTTCCCCATCGGTTGTCTTAAGGAGATAAACCTTTCCTTTCCTTCCTTTCCTCTCTTTTTCTTATTCCTTTCTGCCCTTCTTTTTCTTTCTCCTTCCTTCCTTCCTCTTTCTCTCTCCATCTCTTTTCCTCCTTTCCTTTCCTTTCCCTCTCCCTTCCTTCCTCCATTCTTCTCCCACCATCCCTCCTTTCCTTTCCTTTCTTTTCTGTCTTTTTCTTATTCCTTTCTGCCCTTCTTTTCCTTTCTCCTTCCTTCCTTCCTCTTTCTCTCTCCATCTCTCTTTTCCTCCTTTCCTTTCTTTTCCTTCCTTTCATTTCTCCCCTTCCTCCCTCTCTTCTTCTCTCATCATCCCTCCTTTCCTTTCCTTTCTTTCCTTTCTTTTCTGTCTTTTTCTTATTCCTTTCTGCTCTTCTTTTCCTTTCTCCTTCCTTCCTTCCTCTTTCTTTCTCCATCTCTCTTTTCCTCCTTTCCTTTCCTTCTTTTCCTTTCATTTCCCTCTCCCTTCCTCCCTCTCTTCTTCTCCCACCATCCCTCCTTTCCTTTCCTTTCTTTTCTGTCTTTTTCTTATTCCTTTCTGCCCTTCTTTTCCTTTCTCCTTCCTTCCTTCCTTCCTTCCTTCCTTCCTTCCTTCCTTCCTTCCTCTTTCTCTCTCCATCTCTCTTTTCCTCCTTTCCTTTCCTTCTTTTCCTTTCCTTTCCCTCTCCCTTCCTTCCTCCATTTTTCTCCCACCATCCCTCCTTTCCTTTCCTTTCTTTTCTGTCTTTTTCTTATTCCTTTCTGCCCTTCTTTTCCTTTCTCCTTCCTTCCTTCCTTCCTTCCTTCCTCTTTCTCTCTCCATCTCTCTTTTCCTCCTTTCCTTTCCTTCCTTTCCCTCTCCCTCCCTCCCTCCTTTCTTCTCTCACCACCACCCCTTTCCTTTCTTTTCCTTTCCTTTTCTTTCCCTTCTTCTCTTCTCCTCTCCTTTCCCTTCCCTTCCCTCCTCTCCTCTCCTTTCCTTCTTCCTTTTCCTGACACTCCCTTGCTCTCTCCCTCCCTCCCTCCCCTAAAAACAAGGCATTATTTCCATCAAGCTAGCAAGGGGAGAGAGAGTTCCCCCCCCCTAACATTGTTCCATGCAAATGACCTTTCCTTGGCGTCCCCCCCCCCCTCTGTTGTCTGGTAGCCATTCCTATCCTCGGAAAAGCCAGCGGCTATGTTTTAACTCATCTCTCCTTATTTGCTTGACTGACTGTCATCCTGCCACTTTCCCCTTCATTCTGATGGGCCTAATTAATTCCTGCATTCTTAGCCTCCTTTCTTCCTCCAATTGGCACGTTTTTTTCCCCCTCTATTCGGTTTCCCCAGCATCCTTTTCACTGCGCAGCCACCTTAGGGTTTGCAATGCTGTATTATTTTTTTCTTTTTAATTTTACATGCGAGATAAAAGAGAGAGTGAAGCAGAGCAGATTAAAGGAAAAGGTAAAACAAAATTACTCACACTTACTCCGGCTATAATTTGAACGGGGGGGATCAAAACAATTCACTCCTTTCCCCACCCACACCCCCAACCAAGTCTTCAGCTCACTTAAGTTGAGCTGTTTAAAGACCCAGCTGCTGCATTTATACAACGTATTAAACTGATTGGATTTAAGGTTTAGCTTTTGTGAGGGTTTTTTTTACAGCTTCATATGGACTCTAAATCTAGCTTGTTGTGCAAACTGGAAGGAAAAATAGATTAATTCATTACCTGGATTTTCTCTGAAGGTTTCCGCAAAAGGACAGGAGGCGGGGGATTGAACTGACAACTTAGAAGCCTTTCATTCTCTCATCAACCCAATCAATCTATTTTTGGCTGATCTTTAAGAAGCAAAAGAGAACTTAATTAGGTCGGTCAAGAATGAACCCAACTGTACTCTAGAGCTTAGGTAAAAAGAGTGCCAGGCCCAGAGATTTTGTTGGGAATATCTATAGCAGGGCGAATAGATTCTGTAAAAGCTGTGCTCCTTAGGCCATCTCTCTTGTAAATTTGCAGGATTCTCTCCCCCTCCCCTCTTATATATGTATGCACTTGAACTAAACTGTGATGTTTTTCTGTGTCGTGTGTGTATCATATGTGTGTGTATGTGTATTGTTATCCTTTGAGATCTGAATGCAATGAAATTTCATGTTAATGTATGCTGATTAGTGACAATAAAGTGACAATAAAGTTTTTATTTTATTCTGTTCTACTCTATTATTCTATTCTGTTCTGTTCTGCTCTACCCTTCCCTTCCATTCCACTCTATTCTGATATTCATTCTATCCTATCCTATCCCATCCCATCCCAACCTATCCCATTCCATTCCATTCTAATATTAATTCTATTCTATTCCATTCCATTCCATCCCGTTTTCTATTCTATTTTATTCCATTCCATTCTATCCTATCCCATCCTATTTTCTATTCTATTCTATTCCATCCCATCCCGTATTCTATTCTATTCTATTCCATTCTATCCTATCCTATCTTATCCCATCCCATCCTATATTCTATTCTATTCTATTCTATCCTATCCCATCCCAACCTATCCCATTCCATTCCATTCTAATATTAATTCTATTCCATCCCATCCCATTTTCTATTCTATTCTATTCCATTCTATTCTATCCTATCCTATCCCATCCTATTTTCTATTCTATTCTATTCCATCCCATCCTGTATTCTATTCTATTCTATTCTATTCCATTCTATCCTATCCTATCCCATCCCATCCTATTTTCTATTCTATTCTATTCTATCCCATCCCATCCCATCTTCTATTCGATTCTATTCTATCCCATCCCATATTCTATTCTATTCTATTTTATTCTATTCTATTCTATCCCATCCCATCCCATTTTCAACTCTATTCTATTCTATAATATTCTATCCTATCCTATCCCATCCCATCCCATCCCATATTCTATTCTATTCTATCCCATCCCATATTCTATTCTATTCTATTCTATTCTATTCTATAATATTCTATCCTATCCTATCCCATCCCATAGTCTATTCTATAATATTCTATCCTATCCTATCCTATCCCATCCCATCCCATATTCTATTCTATTCTATCCTGTCCTATCCCATCCCATCCCATCCCATATTCTATTCTACTCTACTCTGCTCTGCTCTATTCCATTCCATTCCAATCCACCCCTTTCAGGGCTTGTGTGTACCTGTGTGTATAACAACTTAATTTGCTGTCAAGGAGAATAGAAACTAAAGAACCAGGCTAGGAAGTGGGAGGCTGTGAGTTTTAGTCCTGCCTTTGGCACGAAAGTTCCCTGGATGATTTGGGGCCAGTCTCCAGGAGACGGTGAGTTCTAGTTCTGCCTTAGGTAGGGTGAATTTGCACCGGTCCCTTTCTCCCAGTCCAATTTACTTCACCGTGTTGTTTGTGGGGAAAAGAGGAGGAGGAGGGTGGTGTGTTGGATATGTTCTCCATTTGAGTTATTTGTCAAAAAAAAATAAAAATGAAGGCAGGGTGCAAAACAAAGAAATAAATAATCCTTGAAGCAGTAAGATTTGGGGGCTCACCCAAGGGTGATCCCCGGTCACAACCTAAGGGAGAAAAGGCCTCTTTGATTCTCAGTCTGAGCATCTGGCCTACGCTGAAAGCCAATCGTGGCACAACGGTATGTGCCAGAAAGAACCCCCAGCTACTTCAAACAACTCAGGAAATAGAAAAGTTCAGGTCAGTTTAATAGCAAAGGAGAAGTCAGATCAGCTCTGCCATTAGCAGGTAAGAGCCATTAGCTCTAAATGGGAACGGCCTTCCTGCGTCAAGGGGAAATAGGAGAGAAGGGGGAGGGAGGGCAGGAGGGAGATTAGTGGAAGGAGAACAAAGTCTAAAGAAGATGGGAGGAGGGAGGAGAGATGGAAGAGAAGAGAATCAGAACAGAATAGACGTAGAACTAGACTAGAAAACAGGGAATGGGAGAGGAGAGGAGGGAAGAGAAGAGGGTGAGGAGAGAATCAGAACAGAAGAGGTATAGAACTAGACTAGAAAATATGGGATGGAATGAGAGGGGGAGGAGAGGAAGAGGAAGAAGGCATCAATTTAGTGTAGTGGTGAAGATGCTGGCCTAGAAACCAGGAGACTGGGAGTTCCAGTCCTGCCTTAGCATATAAATTCATATAAATGAAATTTTGAGTAGTTTGGAGAGCCGGCAAACCAGTGGTGGGTTTCAAAAACTTTTAGAACCTCTTCTGTAGGTGTGGCCTGCTTTGTGGGAGTGGCTTGCCAGCCATGCGACTGGGTGGGAGTGGCTTGCCAGCCATGTGACTGGGTGGGTGTGGCCAACTTGTAAAATGTGGTGAAACTCACTTAACAATGCTCTTGCTTAGCCACCAAAATGTTGGCTCAGAAACTCTGGCATTTGAAGCACGCAAGTCTTTAAGCTGTCAAGTTACAAGACCCTTGCACCCCTAACCCTTTAGAGAAAAAACGCCAGGGGTGTTCAAAGTTGACAGCTTTAAGACTTGTGGACTTCAACTCCCAGAGTTCCTCCTCCAGTCATGTTGGCTCAGGAACTCTGGCATTGAAGTGTGCAAGTCTTAAAGCTGTCAAGTTACAAGACCCTTGCACCCCTAACCCTTTAGAAAAAAAGAACCTCAGGGGTGTTCAAACTTGACAGCTTTAAGACTTGTGGACTTCAACTCCCAGAATTCCTCCTCCAGTCATATTGGCTCAGGAACCTCAGGGGTGTTCAAACTTAACAGCTTTAAGACTTGTGGACTTCAACTCCCAGAATTCCTCCTCTCGCTCTTCATCTTGATGATGTGCAGACGGGGGGGGAGGGAGCTGGAACCGGTTCTAAACGGCACTGTAGATTGGTGGAACCTCTTCTATAGAAGAGGCTAAAACTGGCAGGAACCCACCCCTGCGACAAACACCACCTCTGGTTGGCCCCAGAGTGAGGTGGGAATGGAGATTTTGCAGTATCCTTCCCCTGCCACGCCCACCAAGCCATTCCCAGTAGTACAAAAGAAATTGAATTTCCCCACTGTGGTCAACCCATCCTTTCCACCACGCCGATCTCTTTCCTTCCCTTTCTCTGCGGGGTGATCAGGTCTCAACTGGCTGAGCTGCTTGTTCCTTGCCGCTTCATTTAAATATTCAGCCAACACTGCCAAGATTAACATTTTTCTCTCCAGTGGAGATCTGAATATTTGCTTGCTAATGAACCCTGACAAGGGCTGTTAAGTGGCAGGAAACATTAAGCCTAAAGTCCATCAAAGGAGGCAGTTCGACCCTTCGGCGTTGCCACTAGATTCGTGTGACTTAAAACCCAAGCGGGTGGCTTTTCGGATGGCCCTTCCCTGCCACAGAGTCTGCCCCTTCGTATCCGTCCATGCCACATGTCCCCCCACCCCCACCCCTTCCCCATCTTCTCCCCCGTGTTTGACCCACTTGGGGGCATTAAATAAATGGCACAGAGCCAACTGCCAACCGCATTAGACTTTGGAGGGAAGCTTTCCTTTTCCCCTGCCCGCCCCAACTTTTGCTCTCTTGGCAGCGAGGAGAAGGGGAGGGTGGGAGGAGGGGGGGGGGCTTGCACGTCTCGCTAACTAAGGGTGGCGTTGCTCATTTCCATGCTGCAATCAAACACCAGCAAGATCGCAGCTACAAAAGGCAGTTGGCACCTACTGTTGGCAAAGCGGGCGGGTGTTGCTTGTGGAGATGGCAATGCTGGGATGGATTTGATGGGGCTTCAAGGAAGCCGTGGAGTTTTCATGCAGAGAAGGGAGGGAGGGAGGGAGGCAGGAAAGATGTTGGAGGAGGGGGAGGGAGGGAGGAAGGAGAGAGGGAGGAGGGGAGGAAGGAAGGAAGGATAGATGGGTGGATGATGGAGGAAGAAGGAAGGAACAGGAAGCCAGGGGGAGGGGGAAAGGAAGAAAGAAAAGAAGGAAGGAAAGAGGGAGAAAAAGAAAAATATTGGAGGGAGGGGAAGGGAGGAAGTCAGGAAGGAGAGGGAGGGAGGGGGGATGCTGAAGAGAGGGGGAGGGAGGAGAGAGGGAGGGAGGAGGAAGGGAGGATATTGGAAGGAGAGGGAGGGAGGAAGGAAAGGAAGGTCAGAGGGACGGGGAAAGGAAGAAAGGAAAGAAGGAAGGAAAGAGGCAGAGAAGGAAGGAAGGATGTTGGAGAGAGGGAGGAGGGAGGAAGGAAAGAAGGAAGATCAGAGGGAGGAAGGGTGAAAGGAAGGGGGGAAAGAGAGGGCATGAAGGAGGAAGGAAGGAAGGAGGGAGGGAAGGAGGGAAAGAAGGAAGGAGAGAGGAGAGAACCACTAGACAAAACTGCATACATTTTTTGCCCTCCTTTCTGAATGTAATGAGTGCATCTCTTTGTCTAAAGGTAAAGGTTCCCCTCGCACATATGTGCTAGTCGTTCCCGATTCTAGGGGGCGTTGCTCATCTCCGTCTCAAAGCCGAAGAGCCAGTGCTGTCCAAAGACGTCTCCGTGGTCATGTGGCCGGCATGACTCAATGCCAAAGGTGCACAAAATGCTGTTACCTTCCCACCAAAGGTGGTTCCTATTTTTCTATTTGCATTTTTTACGTGCTTTCAAACTGCTAGGTTGGCAGAAGCTGGGACAAGGAACAGGAGCTCACTCAGTTATGCCATGCTAGGGATTCGAACCGCCGAACTGCCGACCTTTCTGATCGACAAGCTCAGCATCTTGTCTATAGGGGTGAATCTCCCACTATTTTTGGGGGAAGAGACCCCGTCCAGGGATGTCCTGTCTAAAGAAAACCTACCCCATTGAACCTTGATTGTTGACTTTGAGTCCTGCATTGTGATTCTGCATTGTAAGAGTCCTGCATTGTAAGAGCCGAGGTGGCGCAGTGGTTAAATGCAGCACTGCAGGCTACTGCTAGATCAGCAGTTCAGCGGTTCAAATCTCACCGGCTCAGGGTTGACTCAGCCTTCCATCCTTCCGAGGTGGGTAAAATGAGGGCCCGGATTGTTGGGGGCAATATGCTGACTCTCTGTAAACCGCTTAGAGAGGGCTGAAAGCCCTATGAAGCGGTATATAAGTCTACTGCTATTGCTATTGCTACTGCTATTCCCCTGATAGAATAATTGCGTTTCATAGAATGTAGGTTTTCCCAGGCATTTTTTTTTCCTTCGTAAAATGAGTTTCTAAGTAAAAACCATGTGCGGCAATGAATCTACGCCGACAGATGTTTGACTAGCTGGCTTCTTCAGTGCCATTTTAAGAATGACCCCAGGAACAAACGGCACAGCTCCCCTTCAACAGACGGACAGGAATGTCTTCACCACGACCATTAAACGTCAAATAGATGACACTTAATCATCTTCCTTCCGATTTCAATTATTGGGATTTCTAATCCTTCAAAAGAAACATTTGCTGCCCAGATCCAGGATGTTGATTTTCCTGGGGTCTGTTTTGTGATTTGACCCCATCACGGATATTCTGGCTGGTTTTTAAGATGTGTTTTCTTTCCAGTCTAGTATTTGGGGGGGGGTCCTTTTATTTTGCAGTCTCTGGACTCTCCAATTTGTCCGATACAGTTTTTAATTATATGTTCTTACACAACTTATTTGCAAAATGACAGCAGTGAGAACATTGTGTTTCCAAAGATGTTTATTGTTTGATACTCCTAACAAAAGACTGGACTACTGAAGAAAGAGATTTTCCTTCTAATAAATCAGATCTTTGATTATTTCTTATCTGTTGGTCTGTCTGCCTGCCTGCCTGCCTGCCTGCCTGCCTGCCTGCATATCTATCTATCTATCTATCTATCATCTATCTATCTATCTATCTATCTATCTATCTATCTATCTATCATCTATCTATCTATCTATCTATCTATCTATCTATCTATCTATCTATCTATCATCTATCTATCTATCTATCTATCTATCTATCTATCATCTATCTATCTATCTATCTATCTATCTATCTATCTATCTATCTATCTATCTATCTATCTATCTATCTGGCTATCTGGCTATCTGGCTATCTGGCGATCTAGCGATCTAGCGATCTAGCTATCTAGCTATCTAGCTATCTAGCTATCTAGCTATCTAGCTATCTAGCTATCTAGCTATCTATCTGGTTATCTGGCTATCTAGCTATCTAGCTATCTAGCTTTCTAGCTATCTAGCCATCTAGCCATCTAGCCATCTAGCTATCTAGCTATCTAGCTATCTAGCTATCTAGCTATCTGGCTATCTATCTGGCTATCTGGCTATCTGGCTATCTAGCTATCTAGCTATCTAGCTATCTAGCTATCTAGCTATCTAGCTATCTAGCTATCTATCTGGCTATCTGGCTATCTAGCTATCTAGCTATCTAGCTATCTAGCTATCTAGCTATCTAGCTATCTAGCTATCTAGCTATCTAGCTATTTATTTATTTGTCAAGCATGTATTAGATAACGAATATAAGTTTAAACATGATTATGAATACAGGAAATGGATACAAATTAATGGGGACAATAGGACAGGGACGGTAGGCACGCGGGAGCGCTTATGCATGCCCCCTTTATGGAATGGGGTGAGGTCCACAGTAGACAGTCCAAGGTTAAAGTTTTGGGGGTTTGGGGAAGAAACCACAGAGTCAAGTAGAGCATTCCAGGCATTGACCACTCTGTTGCTGAAGTCATATTTTCTGCAATCGAGTTTGGAGCGGTTGACCTTAAATTTGTATCTATTGTGTGCTTGTGTATTGTTGCGGTTGAAAGTGAAGTAGTCGTTGACAGGTAGGACGTTGTAGCAGATAATTTTGTGCGTTACACTCAGATCAGACCGAAGGGGGCATAGTTCTAAGTTGTCTAAGCCCAAACTTTCAAGTCCAGTGGCATAAGGGATTCTTTTGTGAGCAGAGGAGTGGAGGACTCTTCTCGTGAAATATCTTTGGACTCATCCAATCGTATTAATGTCTGATGTGCAGTGTGGTACCTAGAATTGCCTATGAGATCTGCTTAGTTCTCCATGATTTTAAAATATTGCAATGCAGCTTTGTCTTCAATT
This sequence comes from Thamnophis elegans, assembly GCF_009769535.1. NCBI lineage: Eukaryota > Metazoa > Chordata > Lepidosauria > Squamata > Natricidae > Thamnophis > Thamnophis elegans. Next base: position 15,828 of record NW_022473691.1, on the reverse strand, counting down.
TACAAACATTTGTTTATTGGCAAATGGTCTAGCAATAGGGGTTGTTTTTTTTTAGAGTCCATTAAAATGCCATTCCTTCATCCTGCCATTAGGAACTCCTGCGCCCTGAAGTGAGGAATGGTATTTGAATTCTAAGCAAGGGATTGTCATATTCCTGGCTTTTACATTCCCCATCCCACCAATGAATTGAATTATGATTGTAACTTGTCTTGGTTATTTTTTAATAGCAAGAGCACAGCCTTATATACTGATTGGCAGTGTTTACAGCCTTCTCTAAGTGATTTACAGAGTCAACCTCTTGCCTCCCTTAATCTGGGTCCCCATTTTACCCACCTCAGAAGGATGGAAGGCTGAGTCAATCTTGAGCCGGTCAGGATCGAACACCTGGCTGTGGGCAGAGTCAGCCTGCAATACTGTATTCTAATCCTTGGGCTACCAAGTCTCTAGAATAGGAATAGGAATAGGAATAGGAATAATAGAAATAGCACTAACAATGGCACTTAGACTTATATACCGCTTCCCAGTGCTTTCCAGCCCTCTCTAAGAGGTTTATGCAGCCAGCCTCTTGCCTCCAACAATCTGAGTCCTCATTTTCTGACCTTGGAAGGATGGCAGGCTGAGTCAACCTTGAGCCAGTGAGAACCGAACTGCTGGCAGTTGGCAGAGTTAGCCTGCAATACTGCATTCTAACCACTGTGTCACCACATGTCAAAATTAAATATGTGTATTGAAAAGGAATTATAAATACCATCAACATAAAAAGGAGCTTGCTCAGAAGCTGAAATGCACCAAGTAAATGAGATGAAGAGTGGGAAGTAGAGGAGAGAGGTAAGGGAAGAAGAGAGGGATAGGAGAGGAGGAGAGAAATGAGGAGTGGAAAGGGGAGAGAGGAGAAGGAGAGAGGAAGGGGAAGTAGAGAAGGGAAGGATGACAGAGGGAAGAAAGGAGGTAGAGAGGGGAGAAGAAAGTTAATGGATAAGGTAAAAATATGGTGTATGGAGAGCAGAAGAGCCAATAATTGGTTTTGGGAGTTGATGGTAAGATGAATTGATGTAAACATTTAACAATGCAATATGATGTATTATATTGTAACTTCGCAACCGAGTTATCCCCTGAACTACTGAAGTGATTCACTTAGCAACTGCAGCGAGAATGGTCATAACTCCTTCCTGTGTAAGAAAATGCCCCTGGTTGCCTATTCTTTGCATATAAGGTGGCGCAGTGGTTAAATGCAGCACTGCAGGCTACTTCAGCTGACTGCAGTTCTGCAGTTCGGCTGTTCAAATCTCACCGGCTCAGGGTTGACTCAGCCTTCCATCCTTCCGAGGTGGGTAAAATGAGGACCCGGATTGTTGTTGGGGGCAATATGCTGACTCTGTAAACCGCTTAGAGAGGGCTGAAAGCCCTATGAAGCGGTATATAAGTCTAACTGCTATTGCTAACTGCTATATAAGGAAGGGGATGGCTGGCGGGTAACTCTATTCCCAACTTTCCCTAATTCTATTATATCCTGAACAGTTGGGAATAACACTGGCTTTTAAAGGGCTAACACGTCTTAAATCAGCATAACTTCGCAAAAAGGTTCCTTTTCCCAACCATCAAAACATCATTCGAAGCTCAAGAAATCTGAGAGGAGAGATGTTATGGCTCTCCTTCCCTCTGTACTCTTAGCCTAATCCGTTTAATGGTTTTCACCGCTGATTGGGACCTGCTGATGGGGTTTGGCAATTTTACTCAATCAGATGTCCTTTGAAGGGGAGGAATAATTATTTCCTGTCTCCAGTCCTGGAGAATGTTTAATTCTTTCTCCTCAATCTTGGGGAAAATATCAGCTTCATCTCTTTTAATCTTTTAAGAAGAAGATCTTTTAAGAAGAACATCATGAGAAGTTGCAGCTCAATGGGGAGGTGGCTAGCGGTTTGCTTAAGAGCAGAAAGGAATCAGAAGAATAAACGGACTTTGGATGATGATGACGATAGAGGTTGACAGCATTGCTTTGACTTCAGCCAACGTTGAAGCCAATCGGTGGCTCGAGCCCTATAAAATGTTGGGATGAGTAAATAATTGAATATCTAGGGTGAGACTTCAGAACAAGCACTTAGTAGCTTCCTTAGAGAACAGGGACCCAAAATCGCCACCAGAACAATCGAAGACCAAGACCTTACACAACAAGAACAAAATAAATAAAAAAGTCTCTATCTGAAGTCCATATAGGTTTGCTGGTAGGAGCTCTGATCTTTCTATCTACTACCTATCTATCATTTCTCTCTCTCTTTCTCTCCCCCCCTCTATCTAGCTATATCCATGTCTGACTGTCTGATTGATCTATCTATCTATCTATCTATCTATCTATCTATCTATCTATCTATCTATCATCATCATCATCATCTACCTATCATCAATCATAGATATCATCTATCATCTATGAATCTCTCTCTCTCTCTCTCTGAATCTATCTATCTATCTATCTATCCATCTATCATCTATCTATCTATTTCTTCTCTATCAGCTCTCTCGTCTATCCTATCAATCCATCTATCTATCTATCTATCTATCTATCTATCTATCTATCTATCTATTTTTATCTATCTATCATCTATCATCTATCTATCATCTATCTATCTATCTATTTATCTATCTATCTATCTTCTTTCCTTCCATCATCTATCTATCTATCTATCTATCTATCTATCTATCTATCTATCTATCTATCTATCTATCTATCTATCTATCATCTATCTATCTATCTATCTATCTATCATCTATCATCTATCTATCTATCTCTTCTCTATCAGCTCTCTTGTCTATCCTATCAATCAATCCATCTATCTATCTATCTATCTATCTATCATCTATCTATCTATCTATCTATCTATCTATCATCTATCTATCATCTATCTATCATCTATCTATCTATCTATTTATCTATCTATCTATCTATCTATCTATCTATCTATCTATCTACCTTCTTTCCTTCCATTATCTATCTATCTATCTATCTATCTATCTATCTATCTATCTATCTATCATCTATCATCTATCTATCTATCTCTTCTCTATCAGCTCTCTTGTCTATCCTATCAATCAATCCATCTATCTATCTATCTATCTATCTATCTATCTATCTATCTATCTATCATCTATCTATCTATCTATCTATCTATCTATCTATCTATCTATCATCATATATCTCTTTATCAGCTCTCATCTCTCTCTCTCTCTCATTATATATCTCTTTATCAGCTTCTATCTTTCTATCTATCATATATCTATCAGCTCTCATATCTATCTATCTATCTATCTATCTATCTATCTATCTATCTATCTATCTATCTATAGAAAGATAGATAGGTAGATATCATCAGTTCATCTCTCTCTCTCTCTCTCTCTCTCTCTCCATTCATCTATCTCTATCATTACCTATACATTCATTATCTACCCATCTATCCCATCATATGTTTACAGTAACCATGGGGAAAATGTTTTTACATCTCCCTTTTCCAAACACAGGACATGAAAAGGAAATATATTATATGTAACTAAGCTACCAATGGGTCGACATACAGCTTATGCCCCAAATTCTATTCTAAATCAGCGAATTCTCAGCAAAACAGGAGGGATTTCCTCCCCCGTCTCTCCCCCTCCCCCTCCCCTCTGTCTAGGGGTTTCTTAACCCCCTCTTTTTTTTTTAAGGGAGAGAAAATTATTTCCTAAAATGTTCAAAAGCTTCTCCTCAGTTTGTTATTAAAGCAATTATCTAGCATAACACAGTGCAAAAGTGCAGTCTCCCTAATGGGAAACAAATGTGCTAAGGAACTAGGCAAAACCTTCAGATTCCTTTTTGAAAAAACGAAGGGAAAGTGACCTAAAGGGGAATGAAGGAATGGTGGAAAGATTTCCCACCTGGCCCTGGGCAAGACATCAAACAGACCTCAGAAGGAGACGATTTATAATCCTGCTCTGGTTGACTTCCATGCTCAATCTCTGTCTGTCAGTTGCCTGCTTTCCCTGCTTTCCCCAGCTTTGGGCGACAGCCTTCTCTGAGATAAAATATCTTATTTTGGTGCTGTAGAATCCTATGTTTTGGGATTATTTTATTTCATTTCATTTAGTGCATAGCATCTGCGGAGGCCATGCCATATACAAGCATACATTTAAATAAAGCATCAGTAAATGGAGAGAAAAGAGGAACGCGGGGGCTCGGGGGCTAAGACGCTGAACGTGTCGATCAGAAAGGTCACCAGTTTGGCGGTTCGAATCCCTAGCGCCGTGTAACGGAGTGAGCACCCGTTACTTGCCTCAGCGCCTGCCAACCTAATAGTTCGAAAGCACGTACAAATGCAAGTAGAAAAATAGGGACCACCTTTGGTGGGAAGATAACAATGTTCCATGTGCCTTCAACATTTAGTCATGCCGGCCACATGGCCACAGAGACGTCTTCAGACAGCGCTGGCTCTTGGCTTTGAAATGGAGATGAGCACCACCCCCTAGAGTCAGGAACGACTAGCACATATATGCAAGGGGAATATTTACCTTAAATATAGAGTGAGAGGGGGGGGGGAGGATAGATAGTGAGGCTAGATGGATGGATGGATGGATGGATGGATGGATGGATGGAGATAGATAGATAGATAGATGATAACTAGCTAGCTAGCTACCTAGATGATTGTGATAGAAAGAGAGATAGATAGATAGATGATAGATAGATGATTGTGATAGATAGATAAATAGATAGATAGATAGATAGATAGATAGATGATAGATAGATGATAGATAGATGGATGATAGATAGATAGATGATTGTGATAGATAGATAGATAGATAGATAGATAGATAGATAGATAGACAGATGATTGTGATAGATAGATAGATAGATAGATAGATAGATAGATAGATGATAAATAGATAAATAAATAGATAGGTGATTGTGAGATAGATAGATAGATGATTGTGATAGATAGATAGATAGATAGATAGATAGATAGATAGATGATAAATAGATAGATAAATAAATAGATAGATGATTGTGATAGATAGAGTGATAGATAGATGATAGATAGATAGATGATAGATGATAGATAGATAGATAGATAGATAGATGATAAATAGATAGATAAATAAATAGATAGGTGATTGTGATAGATAGATAGATAGATAGATAGATAGATAGATAGATAGATAGATAGATAGATAGATGATTGTGATAGATAGATAGATAGATGATAAATAGATAGATAAATAAATAGATAGATGATTGTGATAGATAGAGTGATAGATAGATGATAGATAGATAGATGATAGATAGCTGATAGATAGATGATTGTGATAGATAGATAGATAGATAAATGATAGATAGATAGATGATTGTGATAGATAGATAGATAGATAGATAGATAGATAGATAGACAGATGATTGTGATAGATAGATAGATAGATGATAGATAGATAGATAAATAAATAGATAGATAGATGATTGTGATAGATGATTGATAGATAGATGATAGATAGATGATAGATAGATAGATAGATGATTGTGATAGATAGATAGATAGATAGATAGATGATAAATAGATAGATGATAGATAGATAGATAGATGATTGTGATAGATAGATAGATAGATGATTGTGATAGATAGATAGATAGAGATAGATGATAGATGATAAATAGATAGATAAATAAATATATGATAGATAGATAGATAGATAGATAGATAGATAGATAGATAGATAGATAGATAGATAAATCGATAGATGATTGTGATAGACAGACAGACAGACAGACAGACAGATGATGATGGCTGGCTTCCTGGAGAGAGAGGGAGATGGCATGTGGATAATACAATATACGAAACAAAATATTATGGTTTTATCTTAATTTAGGGTGATAAGTAGTTTTGATCTGGAGGTTAGATTCCAAGGCAATTTTAATGGAATCTTTCTTATTTATTTATTTTTTGTTAAGCTCCTCTGCCACCTCATTCTGCCATGGGGCTACTCTAGGCGACTTACGACAATCAAAAGGAAGAAACGAAAAGAGCCCGAGCAGAACAGATCAAAAGATCGTAGAGGGATCCAATCAACGATGAAAAAGAAACCTTCCGACAGAATTGATTTCCCTAATCAGCGGAATGATCCAGTCTCTGAATCAATTTGACCATTGGAGAAGTCCTTCCTTCTCTCCTCTCGCTTGTACAGCTTCCCGCGTTGAATTGACAGAGATTCTGCCGTTGGATTCAAAACGTTGTGCTGAATCGCCTTGATTTTTCGCTAATCTCAACCAATCAAGTGGAATTAAACGATTAGAACCGTCTTAGAACTGATTTCAGGTGGAGTCAAAGTCATTTGTTGTTGGCTTCCTTATTAAACCCGTCTAGCCCTGGGGAAGGTGAGCCTGTAGCTCCTGGGGATGAACAGGTCTGAACATTTTGGAACAAGCAAGCAGGACGAGCGAAATCTGCACAGTGCCTTAACACAAAAGGAAATACAAACCACAAGGACAAAAGAAAGTGCAGAAGTACACAAGTGTGTGAGTCACAAGGTTCGCCCTTAACCATCACAACAGGTTTCATCATTTATACGCAAACATGCACACAGACTTACTAATAACTTTCTAACCTACTCATTTACTTGCTTACTTTTGGCTACCCTGTTGTTGTTGTTATTTGCAAAGTCGGTTCCAATCCATCAGGGCCCCATGGACAACGTTCCTCCAGGCCTTCCTGTCCTCTATCATCCCCTGGAGTCTATTGAAGCTCACTGCTTCGGTGACTCCATCCAGCCACCTCCTTCTCTGCCATCCCCTTCTTCTTCTTTTGCCCTCTATCATTCCCAGCATGAGGCTCTTCTCCAGGGAATCCTTCCTTCTCATTTGGTGGCCAAAGTCTTTTGAGTTTCCTCTTCAGGATCTGGCCTTCTAAAGAACAGTCAGGGTTGATCTCCTCTAGGACTGACCGGTTGGATGGCCTTGCAGTCCAAGGGACTCAATGCAGGAGTCTTCTCCAGCACCAGAGCTCAAAGGCCTCCATTCTTTGGCGCTCAGCCTTCCTTATGGTCCAACCTTCACAGTCATATATTGCAACTGGGAAAACCATAATCTTGACTAGATGCACTTTTGTTGGCAGGGTGATGTCTCTGTTTTTTAGTATGCTGTCTAGATTTGCCATGTATATGGCTTCCCTGTATCTACCCCCAATAATCAACCCTTTCCGGTAAACTATATAGGAAACACATCTAAATGAGCTAATTCTACTTTATTCTAAGGTTTTGCTGTTGTTTTCAGTCACTAAGTTGTTAATCTTCCCTTCTTATTTGAGCTTCAGCTTCCATATCTGTCCTTCCAAAGAACAGCCAGGGTTGAGTTCCTTCAGGATTGACTCCTTGCGGTGAGAACAATGAACCAATGGAACAGCTTGCCTTTAGAAGTTGTGGGTGCTCCCTCAGTGGAGGTTTTAAAGAAGAGACTGGACAGTCAAATGCTTGATCAGGGGGGTTGGACTAGAACAGGGCTCACCAACCTTGACAACTTTAAGCCTGGAGGACTTCAACTCCCAGAATTCCCCTGCCAGCTGGCTGGAGAATTCTGGGAGTTGAAGTCCGCCAAGCTTAAAGTTGCTAAGCTTCTAAATTCCTAAGTTTCTTCCTCGGACTCTAAGCCACTGAGGAAGTCTCCCCCCCCCTCCTTATCAGATTGTTTCCTAAGCAGCATCTCTTCTCCTGATTCCCCAAGGCCACTCACACACTCCATTTCCCCAACAGGACAAAAAACTAGATCTGATCTAAATGCGTGACCCGACAAATGTGCGCCCGAACACAGCGTGCCAACAAAATCGCGGCGATAAAACCATGATGTCGACAGCGCACCCACAAAGGCGCGCCAACAAAAGAGCGCCGACAGAAGCGCGATTACGGTTAAGGTAAGGGTTAGGGTAAGGGTAAGGGTAAGGTTTAGGTTTAGGTTTAGGTTTAAGGTTAGGGTTAGGGTTAGAGTTAGGGTTAGGTTTAGGGTTAGGTTCAGGGTTAGGGTTAGGTTCAGGGTTAGGTTCAGGGTTAGGTTTAGGTTTAGGTTTAGGTTTAGGTTTAAGGTTAGGGTTAGGGTTAGAGTTAGGGTTAGGTTTAGGGTTAGGTTCAGGGTTAGGGTTAGGTTCAGGGTTAGGTTCAGGGTTAGGTTTAAGGTTAGGGTTAGGGTTAGAGTTAGGGTTAGGTTTAGGGTTAGGTTCAGGGTTAGGGTTAGGTTCAGGGTTAGGTTCAGGGTTAGGTTCAGGGTTAGGTTTAGAGAGTGCTTCTGTCAGTGCGCTGTTGTCGGCGCGCTTCTGCACTCATTCGTCGGTGCAATTTTAAAGTCACGGTCTTCTCGCCGCGGTTTCGACGGCGTGCTTTTGTCGAGCGTGCATTTGTCGGTGAACCATCTAAATGTAATCTAGTTAGATTTTGTGAATAGTGTTCCATAATAATCCCTCTCCATTCTGCTTACCTTAAGAACAACCAGTTGCTATCCAATTCTACCCAGGCCTATGCAAGTCACCATAGATTCACTGATTCAGGAGATGAAGATGGATTGGAGAGCATGACAGACAAGTGCTCAGGACCTGCACTTCTCAAGATGAATACCTTGCCTGAGACTTAAGATGTTTTATTTATGGCCTTACCTATTTTAGGCTGCCGTCCTGTACACAAGAGCCCAAATGAGCCCCATTAAGCGGCTCGGTAGACATCTGCACATTTGCTTTCCCATTATCCTTCAGAAGGAAAATGCTGACAAGAAGCACATCTTTCTGAAGGACATTTATTGGGCAATGGACCAGCAGCTCCAGAAGAACTTCTGAAGTCGTGCAAAATGCCTGGGAATGGTTCCCCTGCATCCATCAGCAGAAATGCTTGATTGGTTAGAAATGCATTATTGGTTACCACGAAGATGAGGGGGCTGCGGGTGGGATCAACCTATTTTACAAAGCACTTGAAGGCAAAAAAAGAAGCAACAGATGTAAACCCACCAAGGAGAGAAGCAACCTGGAATTGAGGAGAAGCTTCCTAACCGTGAGAACAACTGACCAGTGGAATGGCTTGCCTTCAGAAGTTGTGGGTGCTTCATCACTGGAGGTTTTTCAAGAAGAGATTGGGAAATCTTTTGTCTGAAATGGTAGAGGGCCTCCTGCTTGAACTGAAGACTTCCAAGGCCTCTTCAAAGGTCTCACAGCCAACCTTCAAGGTTCAAGATTCTCTGAGAGAGATGGTTCCAGGGGTGAAATTCAGCAGGTTCTGCAGAATTGGTAGCGGAAATTTTGAATAGTTCAGAGAACTGGCAAATACCACCTCTGGCTGGACCTAGAGTGGGGTGGGAATGGGGATTTTGCAGTATCCTTCCCTTGGAGTGGGATGGGAATGGAGATTTTGTAGTATCCTTCCCTTGGAGTGGGGTGGGAATGGAGATTTTACAGTATCCTTCCCTTGGAGTGGGATGGGAATGGAGATTTTGCAGTATCCTTCCCTTGCAGTGGGATGGGAATGGAGATTTTGCAGTATCCTTTCCTTGCAGTGGGACGGGAATGGAGATTTTACAGCATCCTTCCCTTGGAGTGGGATGAGAATGGAGATTTTGCAGTATCCTTCCCTTGGAGTGGGATGGGAATGGAGATTTTGTAGTATCCTTCCCTTGGAGTGGGATGGGAATGGAGATGTTGTAGTATCCTTCCCTTGGAGTGGGATGGGAATGGAGATTTTGCAGTATCCTTCCCTTGGAGTAGGATGGGAATGGGGATTTTGCAGTATCCTTCCCCTGGAGTGGGAAGAGAATTGAGATTTTGCAGTATCCTTCCCTTGCAGTGGGATGGGAATGGAGATTTTGCAGTATCCTTCCCTTGGAGTAGGATGGGAATCGAGATTTTGTAGTATCCTTCCCTTGGAGTGGGATGGGAATGGAGATTTTGCAGTATCCTTCCCCTGGAGTGGGGAGGGAATGGGGATTTTACAGTATCCTTCCCTTGGAGTGGGATGGGAATGGAGATTTTGCAGTATCCTTCCCTTGCAGTGGGATGGGAATGGAGATTTTACAGCATCCTTCCCTTGGAGTGGGATGGGAATGGAGATTTTGCAGTATCCTTCCCTTGGAGTGGGATGGGAATGGAGATTTTGTAGTATCCTTCCCTTGGAGTGGGATGGGAATGGAGATTTTGCAGTATCCTTCCCTTGGAGTGGGATGGGAATGGAGATTCTTCCCCTTCTTTCCTTCCTGCCTTCCTGCCTGTGACCTTCCCAACCAGATTCCAATGAGCAGAATCAGTGGAGGGAGCCAGTTTCGCTTAACCACCATGTAATTCGCTTAATTGAGTGATCCGCTTAACAACCATAGCAAAGAAGGTTGTGAAATCGTGCATGGCCTTCTTAAAACTTAAAACTTTAAAAAGCTTTGATTAACAACAGAAATTCTGGCCCCAATTATGTGGAGTACCTGTTAGATAGCGGAGAGTTTTCTTAAAAAACTATTCATAAACTGTTTTTCTTACTAACCGTTAAGCTGCGGAGGCCTCCCTTGTTCTCTTAATATTCCTGGGAGGGAGAAAAATATTATTGCCCAGTTCCAAAAGGTAACAATGCTCTGGAAAAACTACACCTTACTCATTTGACAGGCATCCAGGTTGCTGGCCAGGTAGTAGCCTCTCCAGCTTAAACTGCGAAGAAGTAGCTTTCTTTTTTCTTGATTCATTTCCCATCCTGGGCTCTTGTAAAGAGAGAGTTACTCTCATTCTTAACCAATTCCTAACGTTTAACAGAGTTGGAAGGTACCTTGTAGGTCATCTAGTCCAACCTCCCATCCAAATAGGAGACCCTTCAC
>NW_022473690.1:0-47798 GCF_009769535.1 Thamnophis elegans | reverse complement strand
AGAAAGGAAGGAAAGAAGGAAGAAAAGGCAGGGAAGGAGGGAGGGCGATCCCCTTTTGTGACCTTCTGCCAAGCTAAGCCAGATTAGATCACTTAATCTTACTAAACTTAACAACCGCAGCGATTCATTTAACAACAGTGGGCCGGAAAGGCCGTACAGTGGGGTCCTTCTCCCTCAACCAAAGTTCCGCTTAGCAGCAGACATGTTGGGCTGGGTGGTGGCCATAAACCGAGGACTTCTCTCTGACCACCGTTTTCTTTCTTTCTCCTGTTCCGTCTCTCTCCGATGTCCAGTATGGTTTATACCCTGGTGAGTTTCTAACCGGGCCAACCGAAGGGGCAGGACCCTCGGATCGACATCCCCGCTCCCCCCCACCCCCTTCGGTTCCTCCGGGATGAATCGAGACCCCCACCCACCCAACCAACCAAGCAACCTTCTTTCTGGAGGATGAAACGCTAAGCCGAAATGGACTCACCCGTGCCTGACGGAAGCCGAACCAGCCGGAAAGCCACTGCTGCTCCCTTTTTTTCAGAGGGGTGGGCCGTGTTTCTCTTCTCCCCCCTCCTCCTCCACCCCCCCCATGGCCGGCCGCTTCCCGGCTGAACTTTTCAGAAAGCCCGCAAGTGGATTTGGGGTGCAGAAGACCCCCCTCTTTCTCCCCCCTCCCTCCATCTTATCCCCTCTCTGGGTTGGACCGATTCCTGCCTTAGCCCAACTTTGCGTTCCTCCTCCCCCCTTTTTTGGGGGGGTAGTCTGGAGCCCCCCAAAACCCCACTTCTCAAACAACAATCAAACCGAGGAACCAAGAGGAAAATTCCAATATTTGGCAGCTATTTAATTGAGGAGGATGTGTATATATATATATATATTTTGGGGGGGAGAGATTTTGAGGAAGGGAAGGATCTTTCCCCTTCTTTTTCTCTCCCCCCCCCCCAAAAAAAACTCCATAGGGCTTTTGGGGGGAGGAGGGGGGGTTGCAAAAACAACACAACCCCTAGGATGTTTTGTTTCCATGTTTTTTTCCCCTTTTTTCTCTTCCTGGATGCTCCCAGGCAGCCGAGGGATGCTGAGACCAGCATCTGTTGCTATGGCGATAGATCAACCCCTCTCTCTTTCTCTCTCTCTCCTTTTCTCTTTTCCTTTTCACGCACTCCGCCCTTTTCATCCCTCAAATTACGAGCAGGGAAGCCAGCCTCTCTCTTCAGGGGTGGGTGGGTGGGATTTCATATTAGGAAGCCCCACTCCCACGATAATCAAAGTTAATTTGATTTTTAATGTTTTTAAAGCCAGTGGGCGGGGTGAGGGGGGGAGAGAAAACTATGGATCCTGGCCCCTAAATTTTCTAAACAAAAAAAACAGCTCGAAAGCAACAGCCTTAATCTGCTAGACTGCTCCTAACAGTGGAGGATTGGCTTTTCTGATCTAGTGATCAGCCTTCCTTTTTTTAACCACCACCAAGATTTTTGCAGAATTTATTTTATCGATCGATCGAGCCCCCCTTTCGGTTTATCGTTCCGTCGAAACCCTAAGAAGCAAGAGTTGAGAAGTTCGCTTGGTTAAATAGCTGGCAAGCGCCCCTTTTAATTCATATTTATTGATTTCTCTTTTATTTTTTAACTGCCCATCCACTTCAGAGAGGGGCTGTGTACAAAATACAAACGATAAAATTAAAAATATTAAGGTTTCCCACCCACCCACCCCCTAAAAAAAATATTTTTAAAAAGATGAAATGTAGCCTTATAAAATTGCAAAAACATGTATTTATTTGGGTTTCTATTTTTTTAAAAAAGTTATTTATTCTGTGTTTCGGCCTCTTTCGGGGGGCTGCATGCCATCTTCATTAAATCGTTGAAAACAGATCTTGGTTGCTGATGGGGAGGAGGGGGAAAATGGAAGGATCTATAAAGGTTGCAAACCAAACCTTCACTAACCCTGATGACATTCCCTAGTTGGGTAATAAGACGTCTGCAAGCCAGCCGCCCAGCTCAGTCAGTCTTAGTTAAAGGATTAAACAAACTTAGTTAAATTGGATTAAACTTAATTCAACCACCATTTGGCTAATTGGTTATAGGCTCTCTTTGTTCTGACCGAGGCTTCCCAAGAGCCCGAAGCCAACTCCTTGTCCCGACAAAAAACCCTTTTATTAATTCCCTGTGAATTCTGCTCTTTCACACCCAGCAAAATCTTTTAAAGGAGGATTTACAGTCACAGACCTTATCAGGCTTGGAGAGCTGCCAGGCTGAGATCTGCAGAATTTGGCCAGGAGTCTCGGAGAGTCACGAACCAATGAAGCGAACTAATGGTCTCCTGCAAACTCCACTCCCCTGTCGCTCCTCTTTTCTTTCCTCTGGGAGGGGCCATTCACCGTCCACCCAAAATCCACAAGTCTCAAATGTTGTGTAACGTATTGGCTGGGGAATCCTGGGAGTTGAAGTCCATAAATCTCAAAAGTTGTGTAACTTATTGGCTGGGGAATCCTGGGAGTTGAAGTCCACAAGTCTCAAAAGTTGTGTAACTTATTGGCTGGGGAATCCTGGGAGTTGAAGTCCATAAATCTCAAAAGTTGTGCAAGTTGTTGGCTGGGGAATCCTGGGAGTTGAAGTCCATAAGTCTTTAAAGTTGCCAAGTTTGGAAATCTTTGCCTTAGAACTTTATGGGGTTGCATTAACCCAAATTAGCCCAAACCACCACAGAAACTGTCCACCTCGGTTTCTTTCTTTTTTTCCTATATTTTTCCATCTATTCCTGTCTTTTTTCCCTCTCTCTCTCCATCTTTCTCACTTCTGTACCCGGCTCACAATGGGCTGACGTGTTGTTGTTTTTTTAAACAAAAACAACCGAAATGGAGCAGACAGGAACTCAAACTCTGGATTTTGGGGGGGAGGGAAGTGGGGGAGACCAGTGGCCCCCATTTCTACCGCTCTTGGGGGCCGCTGTACAAAACCAAGCCCTATTGGAAATAAAAGACGATGATTTGATTGTGGCCAGGAGTTCCGCTGTCTTCTGTGGATGATTTCCTTTCAATGCCAATTCACTTGGAAAGGAGGAGGGCCTTGACCCCCTGCCTCAATAGCGCTTGGCTTACTCATTTAGCAACCGAAGTTACAACAGCAACGGTCCTCGCGTTTACGACTGCCACAGCCTCCCCAATGACTGTGGGATCAGGATAGATGAGGGAGAGAGGGAAGGGAGGGGAGAAAGGGAAGGGAAGGAGAGAGGGAAAGAAGGAAGGAAAAGATAGATGGGGAAGGAAAAGAAGGGCGAGACAAGGAACCGGGAGGGAGTGAAAGAAGGGAGGGTGGGAAAAGGGGGGGGGAAATGGAAGAAGGGAGGAAGAAAGCAAGAAAGGAAGGGAAAAGATGGGGAAGGAAGAGGAAGGGAGTGAAAGAAGGGAGGGTGAGAAAGGAAGAAAAGGCAGAAGAAATAAATCCGGGAGAGGGAGGGGAGATGGATGGAAGGAAGGGGAAGAAGAGGGAGGGAGGGAAAGAAGAAAGGGAATGGAAGGAAGGAGGGTGGAAAAGACAAATAGGGAAGGGACAAAGAGAAAGAATGGTCTAAGGGAGAATGGAGAAAGGGAAAGAAGAAAGAAGGGAATGGAAGAAGGGAGGAAGCAAGGGAAGAGGGAGGGTGGAAGAGATAAATGCGGAAGGGAGGAAGGGGAGAGAAGAAAGGGAATGGAAGAAGGGAGGAAAAGATAAATGGGGAAGGGGAAAAAGGGAAGGTCTAAAGGAGAAGGAAGGGAGGGAAAGAAAGAAGGGAGGGAGCAAGGGAGGATGGAAGAGATAAATGCAGAAGGGAGGAAGGGGAAAGAAGAGAGGAAAAGAAGGAATGGAAGAAGGGAGGGTGGAAAAGATAAATGGGGAAGGGAGGAAGGGGGAGGGAAATAAGAAAGGGAATGGAAGAAGGGAGGAAGAGAGGAAAAGATAAATGGGGAAGGAGAAGGGAGGAAGGGAAAGAAGAAAGAAAGGGAACAGAAGAAGGAAGGAAGGAGGAGCAAGGCAGGAAGGAAGGGAGACACCTTGGCCATTCAGATGGGACCTTTCCTCAAACCTGGTGGGCTGGGGGTGGTTTTCTCCTCTCCCCCCTCCCAAATCCCAGTCTTTGGGCCCAGCGGCTGCATCTGGGGAGCACAGGGCGTGTGGGCGTCGCATTTGCACACGCAGGAAGCGTGCAAGAGAGCCATGGTCTGCCTCAGACGGCAGGCGCGCAGACGGCAACCAGCCGCCCCCACAGCACTGAGTTCTCTCCCTCCCCCCCCCCACACCATGATGCTCTTTCAAAAGCTGTCAAAAGCTGCTTTGCAACCATCCCGACACACCACAACGACACACAGACACACAAAGCCCACACAAGGCCTTCTGTCCTCTCGGCTAGCTTTCCTTTGTTTTTATGTCTCCATCTTCCCTAGTTTTTCCAGCCTTCCTTTTTTCCCCCATCCTTCTCTCCTCCCACCTTCCCTTTCAGCATTAAAAGTAAAGGTTCCCCTCGTCGTTCCCGACTCTAGGGGGCGCTGCTCATCTCCGTTTCAAAGCCGAAGAGCCGGCGCTGTCCGAAGACGTCTCCGGGGTCATGTGGCCGGCACGGCTCAACTCCCGAAGCCGCACGGAAGGCTGTTCCCTTCCCACCAAAGGGGGTTCCTATTTTTCTACTCGCACTGTCTTACGTGCTTTCGGACTGCTAGGATGGCAGAAGCCGGGACAAGGGACGGGAGCTCGCTCCGTTACGCGGCGCTGGGGATTCGAACCACCGAACTGCCCACCTTCTGATCGACAAGCTCAGTGTCTTAGCCCCTGAGCCGCCGCGTCCCTTTTGGCATTACGAGACCCCAAGCAAAACGGGGGGGAAACTGAGGCACACCAGGAGGGGGACTCTTGCATGAGGCTCAACTCCCCCCTCCCTCCAATAATGGACATTATTTTAGTGCACCTGGAGGTCCATCTTAAGATAGCAAAGGCTCTCGATACAACGTACAGAGGGGTCCTTGACTTATAACGGTTTGCTTAGTGTCGGTTTGAAGTTACAATGGCACTTGTCTGAGATGGTATGGGGTCTCCTGCTTGAGGAGGGGGCTGGACTAGAAGATCTCCTAGGCCCTCCCTGATTCTATTCTATTCTATTGTGAATTCTGTTCTATTCTCTTTCTATTCCATTTTATTCTCTATTCTATTCCATTCCATTTTATTATTATTCTATTTATTATTATATCTATTTTCTATTCTTTTATCAATTCTATTTTTTTCTATCCTATCCTCTATTTTATATTCTATTTTCTATGTCCTATTATTTTCTATATTCTATTCTAAATTCTATACTATTCTATTTTATTCCTTATTCTCTATTCCATTCCATTTTATTATTCTATTCTATACTATTTTCTATATTCTATTCTTTTATCTATTCTTCTATCCTATATTTTATATTCTATTTTCTATGTTCTATTTTATTATTTTCTATATTTTATTCTAAATTCTATACTATTCTATTTTATTCCTCATTCCCTATTCTATTCCATTTTATTATTCTATTCTATACCATTTTCTATATTCTTTTATCTATTCTATTTCTATTCATCTATCCTATCCTATCCTATACATTTTATATCCTATTTTCTATATTCTATTTTATTATTTTCTATATTATTCTACTCCATTTTATTATTATTCTATTCTATTATTCTATTCTATACTATTTTCTATATTCTATTCCTTTATCTATTCTATTTCTATCCTATCCTATACATTTTATATTCTATTTTCAATATTCTGTTATTTTCTATCCTATTCTAAGTATAATCTTTATTGTCATTGTACTTAAATACAACGAAATTGATTCTATTGTATTCTGCTCCAATTCTATTTTATTCTTATTCTATACTTATTCTATTCTGCGCCTATTCTGTCTATTCTATTCTGCTTCCATTCCATTCTATTCTTATTCTCTATTCTAATTTTCTATTTTATTTGCAATTATAACAATCGCAGTGTCCCGAAAGCACGCCATCCCCTTTTTGTAACCATCTGACAAGCCAAGTTAATATTGAAGCTCAGTTATCGCATTCCTAACTTCACTGCAGTGATTCATTTAACAACGCTGGAGAAGACAGGTTGTAAAACAGGGGCAAAGCTCGCTTCACATAAGGCACCGAAACTCGGGGCACCATTGAGGTTGTAACGGTGAGGATGGCCTGGAATAAGAATTAGAATAAAACCATCCTTCTCTGGAATTTGCAAATAGCCAGCCATTTTAAAGGCCCCGGAGTTGCGAAGACTCTCCTCTCGTCCCAAAACGCAGGACGTTAAGATAATCTGGAGCAAAAGGAGGGGGGGGGGGAATGATGATTTATTGAAAATTATTTTGGGGGCCGCCTGCAAAGAAACAGCGTTTCCCCAAAATCCGGCATTGGATTTCCTGCGTCTTTCTCCTGAGTTTTGCAGATGTTCGTTAAAAGGCCTGCAAAGATTGCCACCTAGCTCCCGAAAAATGAAATTATTATTATTTTTTTTCCTCTTTTATCCACCACCTCTGCTTATCCACGCTCCGGAGTTCAGCCGGTGGACGGGAGCAATCTTTAAAATGTACATAAGGCCGGCTCAAAAGATGTGGCCCCCACCCTCTTGACCGTAACGATGGGCTCCGAATCCGATGGCGACATCCATTTTCCACTGTGAATTCGCCGGGAACTAACCCTAATCCTAAATGGATTTTTTTCCCAATGGGATTGTCCTATGTATTTTGCCGGGAAATGGACATAAGGCCGGCTCGAAAGGCGTGCCCCCCTCCTAACCATACCGACGGGCTCCGAATCCGATGACAGTGTCCGTTTTCCTCTCCGAATTCACCGAGAGCTAACCCTAAGTGGAATTTCCCCCAATGTTTTTCCCCCATATATTTTGCCAGGCAATGCGGTCGTTCAATGAATCGTGCCGGATTTCACCACTTTTCGCTAAGCAAATGTGGCTCCCCCTTCCCCTGTTGATTTTGCTTCCTGGGATAACCACAACGGTCATAAAAAGGGGGTCACATGATCCCGTTTTGTGACGAGAAGAGGTGACGGGGAAGCGGAATTCACTTAACAACCGTGTGTCTCACTTAAACCACTTCGGTGCTTCACTTTTAACCCCCGTAGCCAGAGAGGTTCGTAAAATGGGACAAAACTCACTTAACACATTTCTCACTTAACGGCAGAAATATGGGGTTCAATTGTGGTCATAAGTCGAGGATTACCAGAACTCTGATCCCTTCCTGGGTGATCAACCTTGGGGGAAACAGGGATCCTGTTTGGGAACGTCGGGGAAAATTTCAGCCGCGGCGGAGGAAACTTTCTTAAAAATAAAATGCATACAAAACACACCTTCACAGATTTTGTTCAGTTTTATAAACTTTTATCATGCTTGCAAGAAAACCGAAAATCTCTAGAGGAAGTGATCGTAGAAAAAAACCTCCAAAAAACAGATTCTCTTCCTCACCCCACAGAACAACTTGAGTTTTGGGCTCAAAACTCTTTTTTTTAAACACTTCAAATTTTAAAATATTGTTTTTTTCTGTCTCTACCTTGACAACGTAGAGCCAAGCTGGATTTATTTATTCTAGATCAGTGTTTTTCAACTTTGAAGATAGGTGGACTACGACTCCCAGAATTCCTCAGCCAGCATGGAATGCTGGGACTTGAAGTCCACCCATCTTCAAGCGTGTGCTGGCTGGGGAATTCTGGGAGTTGAAGTCCGCCCATCTTCAAGCAAGCGAGGTTGAGAAATACTGAATTTGTTCTAGATTGGTGCATCTCAATCTCGGCTGCTTGGAAAACAAGTGGACTTCAACTCCCAGAATTCCTCAGCTAGCATGGAACTCTGGGACTTGATGTCCATCCATCCTCAAGCATGCTGGCTGGGGAATTCTGGGAGTTGGAGTCCACCCATCTTCAAGCAACACTGTTTTAGACCCACAATCTGTGCAGACAGCAAGAACAGAAAAATCCGTATTTTGTGCGAGAAAGGATCAAAACACAACCAACTCAAGGAAATCCCGAATAACAGAACTGTCTCTATAAGGAGGACCCCAAATCTACCCCCTTTCTTTCTTTCTTTCTTTCTTTCTTTCTTTCTTTCTTAAAAAAAGGAGGACACAGATTTCGGAGTGGTGGACAAGCGTCAACTTGGACAGCTGGCCGCCCTCCGTTGCTCCTGGGCGGGAGTCCCGAGTGCGAAGAACCAGCTGCCTTTCGCTTCATTCTTCAAAGGGGACGGATCCCCTTGTTGTCCTCAGTGGAAAGCCCCCCCCCAAAGGGAGGGGGGCAGGAAGAGACAGAACTAGGGGAGTGGTGAAATTTGGGGAGGAGGGAGGGAGGGGGTGAACCAAAACGGAAAAAAAAGGAGCAAGTGCGCCCCCAAAGTCTCATCTCCTCTGTTTAATGCACCAATTGCGCCGTCAACCAGTACAGAACTAAGGGCTGGAAGGCAGCAGCGCCTAGCGTGACGTACATCTGCGCCCGGCCGGTGGTCCGGCTCAGTCCGTCTTGCACCACGGAAGTAAGGATCTTCATCCGTAGAGAGCGAACCTGGGTGGACACAGACAGACAGACATCAGGAGTACGTTGAGGTGAGCACGTCGTCCCTCGACTGCGTCTCTCGGCGCCTAGCAGGCTTGAGCGTGGAATTCCCACACACCAAAGGGACGGGATATGAAATCCATCTCGGCTGGAGTTTGTTTTTAACTTGGCTTTCATGCCTTTGAAATAACTGAAGGTGACGAACCTACTGAATCTTCCTTCCTCCCCCTCCTCTTCCTCCTCCTCCTATTTCCCCTGCACAACAACCCGGGGAGGTGGGCTGGGCTGAGAGAGGGAGAAACTGCTCCCCCAAGTCACCAATTGATCGGCATCACCATGAACACGGCCGGGACTCACCATGAAATACATAAGAGAACAGGAAGCCCACGCCAGAGTGATGTAGTAGCCGTTGAGGCCAAAGACCAAGCCCCCAACCACCGTGAGGATCATCCTGGAGAGGAAAAGCAAAGGATTGTGTATGTTCCTGTGTGCGATTAACACATCATAACAAATTGGGCAGGGATTAACATTTGCACCCAAGAGCAACGTTTCTCTCTATGTTGGAATTACAGGAATGGAAATTACAGTAAGAACCTTTATTTAACAGACATCTGATTCAACGGACAGGTGTCTGAAATAACAGACACATAACAGTCTTAAGGGGCGCTTAAATTTAATTTTTAATTTAACAAACCTTTATTTAACGGACATCTGATTCAACGGACAATAAACCCCTCTGAAATAACAGATGCCATCCATAATAGTCTTAAGGGGCGCTTAAATTTAATTTTTAATTTAACAAACCTTTATTTAACGGACATCTGATTCAACGGACAATAAACCCCTCTGAAATAACGGACGCCATCCATAACAGTCTTAAGGGGCGCTTAAATTTAATTTTTAATTTAACAAAGTTACATTTCTGCTCTATTCACGCAAGAGAGGCCTTGAGGCTCTTGGCACAACAACATACTGCATTTAACAGACTCTCCTAATTAGTCCGTTAAATCAGGAATTCACTGCCAATTGGAAACAAGAATCTAATTCAGCGAAGCTTGGGTCAGTGGGGGCTTCTGGGAAGCGGAGTCTAATCCGGGAAGCCCCTCCCAACTCACCCAACGTATTTGTAGCCGCAGTAAGCCAGAAGATCAAACGTGCCCAGATCACTTTGGACGGTTGCAAGGTAGAGACTCAGAAGAAGGGCGAGGACTTCGATCACCATCCACACAAAGGCCGTGCTGGCACACATCCCGAGGACTTCCGGGGAAAACCTGGCAGAAAAAATGAAGCCTGAACGATTCACGGTCCGGCTTCCAACCTGCTGTGGCCCGCCAGCAGCCAGCGGAACTGGCAGGAGAGTCGGACAGCAAGGAGGTTGGGGAGGAAGATGGGCCAGTCCTGGAGTCTGGGGAAGGCTCGGATGAGGGCTCTGCGTTGGGAGGCAGAGAGGGGGCCGAGGCCGTCTAGCAGTTCTCAGCTGCCTTCGGAGCTAGACAGCAGTGAGGCAGAAGAACAGCTGAGAAATCAGGGTTGACTTGGGAGTACAGCCACAGATGGGCAGTGAATGGCCCCTCCCATAGGACATAAAAGAGGAGCAAAAGAGGAGGGGGCTTTTGCAGGAGACAATTCATTCGTTCGTTCCTTCAGGAGTGTGAGGATCTGTCCGTGAATCTCAGAGACTCTGTCCCCCCCCCCCCCCCCCGAGTCTTTCCTTGCACAGCCCTTCATTTGGGAAAATATTTCCATGGCAGCTTTCCAAGCTAGATAAGGTCTGTGGTCATAAATACTCCTTTGAAAGAGTGTTTGCCAGGCCTTGGCTGAAGGCAAAGGAGAGGAATTCACATGCGTGTAATAAAAGGGGTTTTGTCGGGACCAGGACGCTGCCTCGTGCCTTTTGGGGGAAACCTAGCTCAGAACACAACCAAACAACACACAACAGACAACGCACAACTATCAGCATGCAACAACACAGTTGCGCAAACGCCAACAATACAGCCAAGTATCCCAGCCTGATAAACCAAATCAATGAGAGGGGAAGCCACATTCCCCACAGTCATACGATCAAACTCCAGGCGCCTGGCAACTGCTTCGTATTTATGACGGCGTCCCGGGGTTACGCAATCCCCTTCGCCGACCTCCTGACGAGCAACGTCGGCGGGGGGAAGCCAGATTCACTTCACGACTGTGTGACTCACTCAACAACGGTGATTCACTTAGCAACGGTGGCAAAGGTCAGTCGTAAAAGGGGGTGAACCCCACTTAGCAACTTAACGACACACATTTGGCGCTCCCTTGTGGTCGTATGTCGAGGACCCATTGTAATCTGTTGCCTGCCAAATTGCACATTAAATCCTGCACCCATTAACTCAAATTCACCCCTAATCTTCACCGTTTGCCGTAAGATTTCAATTCAATTTTGTCAATTTTGTCAATTTTAATAGATTTGTATGCCGCCCAATCCCGGAGGACTCCGGGAGGCTTACATAAAAGACCAGTTTAAAAAAGAAGATATTAAAAATTTAAAATATAAGACAGAACAAATTAAAACAGGACACAACATACACTCAATCTTAATGGGGCTGAAGCTCAATCAGGCCTGCCGGAACAGCAAGGTCTTAACAGACTTCCGGAAAGCCGAGAGAGTGGGGAGGGTCCAAATCTCAGGGGGTAGATCGTTCCATAGGGCCGGGGCAGCTACAGAGAAGGCTCTCCCCCGAAGAGCCGCCAGACGACATTGTACAGTCGATGGTACCCAGAGAAGGCCCACCCTGTGAGATCTTATTGGGCGCTGGGAGGTATGTGGCAGGAGGCGGTCACGGAGATATCCAGGTCCTAAGCCATGTAGGGCTTTAAAGGTAATAACCAGCACCTTGAAGTGTGTTCGGAGACCGATAGGGAGCCAGTGCAGCTCACGGAGGATAGGTGTAACATGGGTGTATCTAGGTAGCAATAGCAATAGCAGTTAGACTTATATACTGCTTCATAGGGCTTTCAGCCCTCTCTAAGCGGTTTACAGAGTCAGCATATCGCCCCCACAGTCTCGGTCCTCATTTCACCCACCTCGGAAGGATGGAAGGCTGAGTCAACCTTGAGCCGGTGAGATTTGAACCGCTGAACTGCAGATAACAGTAGGCTGAAGTGGCCTGCAGTACTGCACCCTAACCACTGCGCCACCTCGGCTCTATACACCCAGTATCGCTCGCGCGGCTGCATTCTGGACCAGTTGTAGTCTCCGAACACTCTTCAAGGGCAGCCCCATGTAGAGTGTAAGAGGCAAAACTGGGAAAGTGGAAAGAAATTTTCCTCACCTTTTCTGTATCCCGAGCGCCATTCCAGCCAGCAAAATATACGTGATAAAGGCCATACCTGTGAAGGAGAAAATATATGTATTTATTTTAAAAGCTTCCAGATTTTGGAGTGTGAAAGGCTTTTTTTTTTTAATTTAAAAAAAATAATAGTAGAAAAGCTACAATATTGTGATTTATTTTTTTCCCGAGCCGTGTCCATCGGGGAGTTTAGTCTATCGGTTTGATTTCCCAAACGCTTCGATGAATTAAAAATAAAAAACCGAAGTCCTTCATTAGACGGAGCCCTGCGGTATTCTTTCCGTCCCATTAAACGGGTCGAGATTAAAATAATAATAATAAAATTCCTCCCCACCAAAACAAACAATTATCTCTTTTGGCAGCCAAATGCCACTTATCCAATCGATTTAATCTGATTCCTAAATTAGATCCATTTTATGCACTTGTGTTTGAAAGGGTTGAGGCTGCCCAACTCAAAACACTGCAGAGCACAGCCATAAAAGGAAAAAAAATGATAACTCAAAATGTAAAAAAAAATAAAAATGACTCGTACACTTCAATATATAATATATAAATCTAATCATCATAAAAGTCTAATAAATATCTACATGGCCCGTGAATTACGGCTGGTCATTTAATGACTGTTCAGAGTTATGATGTTCTCAGAATAAAGAATAGAATAGGATAGGATGGGAAAGGATAGGGTAGGATAGGAAAGAATAGAATAGAATAAATAAGAAATAATAGAAATAGAAATAATAGGAATAGAATAGAATAAATAAGAAATAATAGAAATAGAAATAATAGAAATAGAAATAATAGAAATAGAAATAATAGGAATAGGAAAAGAATAGAAATAGACATAATAGAAATAGAAATAATAGAAATAGAAATAATAGGAATTAAATAGAATAAATAAGAAATAATAGAAATAGAAATAATAGGAATAGAATAGAATAGATAAGAAATAATAGAAATAGAAATAATAGGAATAGGAATAAGAATAGAATAAATAAGAAATAGAAATAGTAAGAATAGAATAGAATAAATAAAAAATAATAGAAATAGAAATAGTAGGACTAGGAAAAGAATAGAAATAGACATAATAGAAATAGAAATAATAGAAATAGGAATAAGAATAGAATAGAATAAATAAGAAATAATAGAAATAGAAATAATAGGAATTAAATAGAATAAATAAGAAGCAATAGAAATAGAAATAATAGGAATAGGAATAAGAATAGAATAAATAAGAAATAATAGAAATAGGAATAATAGGAATAGGAATAAGAATAAATAAGAAATAATAGTAGTAATTAGGAATAGAATAGAATAAATAAGAAATAATATAAGTAGAAACAATAGGACTAGGAATATAAATAGAAATAATAGACATAGAAATAATAAGAATAGAATAGAATAATAAAATAAAAAACTCACTAGGAATATAGAGATCGGGAGCGTTGATGTCCTGGCGAGGAGTCAGAGGAATATCGCGATGATAACGGACTTCCCAATTCTGCAAAAAGAATACCGTATATACTCGAGTATAAGCCGAGTTTTTCAGCCCACTTTTTGGGCTGAAAAAAGCCGCCTCGGCTTATACTCGAGTCTACAACTGGATCCGGCAGTGCTGTTGCCTGTTGGAGGAGGAGGAGGCGAACCAGCCTGCCATCGCCAGCCACCGCTAGCCCTGCCGCTCTTCCCACCCCCTTCCAAGCCCCACAGTCCAGCGGATGGAGCAGCGAAGCCCCGGGGCTTCGCTACTGCTCCCCGCATTTTCTGCACGGGGATCCCTTGGAGAGGGGATTCCAGCCTGCCATCGCCAGCCACCGCTAGCCCTGCCGCTCTTCCCACCCCCTTCCAAGCCCCGGATTGTGGGGCTTGGAAGGGGGTGGGAAGAGCGGCAGGGCTAGCGGTGGCTGGCGATGGCAGGCTGGAATCCCCTCTCCAAGGGATCCCCGTGCAGCAAATGCGGGGAGCAGTAGCGAAGCCCCGGGGCTTCGCTGCTCCATCCGCTGGACTGTGGGGCTTGGAAGGGGGTGGGAAGAGCGGCGGGGCTGGCAGTGGCCGGCGATGGCAGGCTGGTTCGCCTCCTCCTCCTCCAACAGCACTGCCGGATATCCGCCCAACGCTGCGGGGGCGCCAGCGGGAGCTTTGGCGGCTTCACCTCAGCCGCAGCGCTGGGCAGCAAATGTGCTGGTGCTGTTGGAGGAGGAGGAGGCGGCGGCAGCAATAGCACCTGAGGACAGGACAAGAAGCAATGGAAACTTGTCAGAAGGAGACTCAAGCTGGAAATAACGAGCAATCTGACAGTAAGAACAATTAAAATCCTAGGAAAATGTCCTTTCATGAAAAATTACTTTTTCAGTTAACTCTGCCTGACATTAGTTGGGTGAACAGAAATATTAGTTGGCCAATTCTAAAAGGGAGCACCAGAAAGAACTTAAAATATTTTTTAAGAGAGCTGGGTTTTTCATTTATATTATATGTATGAACAGAATTAACACAAATTGCAGATACCAATCAAACATAAAGAAAAAAAGGATGAAATAATGCTCATTTTAAAAAACTCAGTGAAAATAAAAACAATATACCAAGAAGGTGGCATACTGGTTGTGATTTGATCTCTTCGGGGGATCCCGGGGATCCCCTATACAAGTATTTTAATATTGCAGACTTGCAGTATTATAAGTCATACTGATATTATAGAACACTTTAATTAAGCGGGTCCCTTGAATAAACATAACTTTGAGTTTCAAATAACACTGATTTTTTATTTTTGAAATTTACCGTAGCTGCTGCATTTCCCACCCTAGGCTTATACTCGAGTCAATAACTTTTCCAGCTTTTTGGGGTAAAATTAGGTGCCTCGGCTTATATTCGGGTCGGCTTATACTCAAGTATATACGGTAACAATTATTATTATTTTTTGCCTTTGCATTTCAGCAGCTTCTTGCAATCAAGTCCTGCTTGGAAATTCTGGTCTGAAGCTCCTCCCATCCGCTCCCATAATTGTAACTGAAAAATTTTGGATTTTACTTTTATTAAATCTAAGAGTTTTTTTTAAGTTCAACTTCTCAGCCTGAATGCTGAAATGCCTAAAAGGGGCTCTTTCTCCTGATATCCGATCAGCTCCCAACAGATTCCTCAGGTGCGTTTATTTCCCTAGTTTTCTTTTTCCAGTGGCAGTGAGTTCCTCAGGTTAACCGAGCTAAGGGAATAAATGCTGGTATTTTGCTGGCTGAATCCGTTGAGGCTCGAATTGGTCCCTTTGATTCCTGTCTTCGACTTATAAACCATTCCCTTAACAAACGTTCGGAACGACAACAGCACTGAAAAACCGGTCCTCGCCCTTACGACCACCGCAGCCCCCCTCACAGTCATATGAGCAAAACCCTGTTGCTTTTCTTTACCTGGTGCACGTAAGGGAAGATTAACAGGCCTAATTTCTTCATCACATACGTGGTGTCCACCGCAAAGAAGTATTTAAGCTTGTTGATAGGAACAAATCTGTGGATCTGCAAGGGGGAAAAAAGAAAAGCAGATTTATTTATTAAATTTACAGGCCACCCGTCTCACTAGGCCTAGGGCTGGCAAACCAATAGCACACATGCCAGAGGTGGCACACACAGCCCTCTCTGTGGGCATGGAGGCCGTTGCCAGCTGCTCTTCTGGCGTTTTTCTCTGGCTGTTTTCAGGCTGTTTTTGACCCAGAAAACAGCCTGAAAATTGCACTAAAATGGCCAAAAAATGCCCCCAAAACAAGCATATGTGCGCTGGCCAGCTGGTCTTCGGGTCTCCAGCCGAATCTATCTATCTATCTATCTATCTATCTATCTATCTATCTATCTATCTATCTATCTACCTACCTACCTACCTACCTACCTACCGTATCTATCTATCTATCTATCTATCTATCTATCTATCTATCTATCTATCTATCTATCTACCTACCTACCTACCTACCTACCTACCTACCTACCTACCGTATCTATCTATCTATCTATCTATCTATCTATCTCTATCTATCTATCTATCTATCTATCTATCTATCTATCTCTCTCTCTCTCTCTCTCTCTACCTACCTACCTACTTTCCATCTAACATCTACCATCCATCCACTTACCCATTCATCTGTCTATTATCTATCTATCATCTATTTTTCTTTATTTCTATCTATCCATCTATCCATCCATCCATCTACCTACCCATCTGTCTGTCCATCCATCTATCATCCATCCATCCATCCATCCATCCTTCCCTCTCTGTATCTATCTATTATCCATCTATCAACCATTCATCTATCTATATGTATCTATCATCTATCTATCCGTCCATCCATCTGTATCCATCCATCCATCCATCTGTATCTATCTATCAATCCATACATCCATCTGTATCTTTCATCTATCTATATGTATCTATCTAATCTATTTATCCATCCATCTATCTATGTATCTATCTATCATCTATCTATCCATCCATCCATCTGTATCTATCTTCCATCCATCCATCCATATCTATCCATCCATCTGTATCTTTCATCTATCTATGTATCTATCATCTATCTATCTATCCATCCATCCATCCAACTGTATCCATCCATCCATCCATCTATCTGTATCTATCTATCCATCCATACATCCATCTGTATCTTTCATCTATCTATATGTATCTATCTAATCTATTTATCCATCCATCTGTATCTATCTATCATCTATCCATCCATCCATCCATCCATCCATCTATCTGTATCTATCTATCCATCCATCCATCTGTATCTATCATCTATCTATCTGTATCTGTCTGTCTGTCTGTCTGTCTGTCTGTCTGTCTATCTATCATCTATCTATCTATCTATCTATCTATCTATCTATCTATCTATCATCTATCTATCTATCATCATCCATCCATCCATCCATCCATCTCTCTATCCCTTTTATTCTATGGTCTACGTTTTCTATGCATTCCAGGTATTTGCAAGCATTCTGACTATTATTTCTTTTATTCCATTTTTCTACAAGTCTAATACGGGAAAGGACTCAAAGAAAGGGCCAAAGGGATATTTGGAAAAGTATATTATCTAAATCTAAAGGACTTTTATTTCTAAAATAAAGGACCTTGGGCCATTGTAACCATTGTGCCTCTCTGTCTCTCTCCTGTCCCCCTTTTTTTTAAAAGGATTCTCCGTTTTATTCCTTTACCTCTTTATGGACGATTTCTTTCCCCTGGGACGCAATGGAGGAGCCGTAAGCCATGGCAACGTTAGCCACGGGGTCGGCAAAAATCTGGTTGAAGCTCATGTCGATGCCAGGTGGGGGGTATCCAGCCTGGGGTGGCCCGTAGCCAGAGCTGGTGTCATCGAAGAGTTGAGGGGCATCTGGAGATTGGGGCACAGGGGGGATCCTGGTCCTATGCTTGGAGACTTTGAGGGGGGAGAGAAAAATTAGGAAGAACTAGAAGGATGAAACAACGTTGTCAACAGCGCTCAACTATCAGTAATAGGATCCAAACAAGGATTCACACTCAGTACAGGACTGAATTAAAGTACCAAATCTACCCTTCCGCTTTAAAGTTTGTTTTTTATTTGTTTTTATTTGACATTTTCCAAACATTAAAATCACAATGACTCTTTTACAGCTTTCCGTCACTGGTATTTTATTTTTATTTTTTGATTTCAGGTTTTCCGTTTTCCATGCTATTTATTATCTTATCCATCCTTCCTCTTTGTCGTTTTTTACAGTATATGCACCTACCTACAATATTTCCATCTCTATGGCTTTCTACGAATATGCCACCTCTTTTCATTGTGTTTGCGTTCCTGATGCATCGATTTTACATCTCTTTTCCAGCCAGTTTAAAGTTTATTTATTATCCAATTGACAAGGTGGCTCAGAATGCAGGGAAAGCACAAATATTTTCGTCTTTGTTTAAATAATGCCCTTTATTTTTTATTTATTCCCCTTCTAAGCCACTTCAAGTCCTCCAAGTGACACTAAACCACCAACAAACTACCCGAAATCTAGTTTGGCACCATTCAGAAAGGGATCCCCAGATCCCTTTCCCCTATATTGGGGGTTGCAAACTCTCCAAAAAATAGGGTAAATTAATTCCCCAACTGGTTCAAGTGGGCGGGGCGATTGCATTCAAAGCCATTAAAATTAAATTTAAAAAGGGCACCCCGGAAGGGGCTTTGCCAGCCGGATTTAGGGATCCAGAAGGATCTTGGGATCCACTGGGGATCCACTGGCCTCGATTTCAAGGCTTTTTATCCAAAAGCAACAGGCGCGAAGGGGGGGGGAGTTCATGCTGGATCTCCTCCCGCTCTAAGAGCCTCCCCCCCCAAGTGGATCCCCACTGAGGATCCGCCCGGCCTGCTGCCCTCCCCGTTTCCCTTCCCCTCCCTCGCCCCGATTTTCCTCCCCCTACCTGGACCCCCATATCCAGGGGGGTAAGCCATGGCGCCCCCTTCAATCGCTTCCTTGCCCCGCGCGGAAAGGATCCTTCATAAAATAAAATAAAATAATAATAATAATAAATCAAATAAAACCCAGCGCAGCA
The DNA here is from genome assembly GCF_009769535.1 of Thamnophis elegans. Classification (NCBI taxonomy): domain Eukaryota; kingdom Metazoa; phylum Chordata; class Lepidosauria; order Squamata; family Natricidae; genus Thamnophis; species Thamnophis elegans. Next base: position 29,384 of record NW_022473690.1, on the reverse strand, counting down.
AAGTTGCGAAGAGATCAAAAAAGAAGAGGAAAAGGTTCCAAAGCCACGTCCTCAAAGGCGCCGGCGCGGCCAAAAGCGGCCGCTCCCATTGGCTGCCGCTGTATCCTTTGGGCAGGCTCCGCGCGCTGATTGGCGGACGGTTGTATCCATTTCGCGGAAGGTTCCAAAGGGGCGGGGTTCGGCTCGCCTGGCGTTCTAAGCCCCTCGGCGCACGCGCAGAAGGACCTTGGGAGGCGTTCCCGGCAGCTTTGAGGCTGGGTGGAGCAGAGCATGATGGGGGTTGCGGTCTAGCTGGCCTTGCAGGTGGGAAAATGCGTTTTAGGGTTCAGGGAGTCGGCAGTGGGGTTGTTGTTTTCTTTAAATCCCAGAGGCTCGCTCTGATTGGCTGAGCAACAAATCAGGGAAATATGGCCGATCCCGAGCGGTGCTGGGAGTTGTAGTTCCGCAATAATTTGCTAAGCCACCTTAATGGTAGTCATGGACTTCAACTCCCAGAATTCCCCAGCCAGCCATGCTTTTAACCCTATATCGGCCCCTGGAAATATAATCTTAGACTTGTGTCTCTAGACTTTGGCAACTTTAAAATAGGTGGACCTCAAGCCCAAGAATTTCCCAGCGTGCTGGCTGCAAAACTCCCAGAGTTCCCCAGCTGGCAGGCTTGCTAGAGAATTCTGGGAGTTGAAGTCTTGCTGAGGGCAAGGGAAAAAAAGGTAGAACCCTATTAAAACTGGGTAGAAATCCTATTGTTTTTCGGTTCAGGATGATCTCCTTGGTGGATCTTCCGGGATCGGTTCTGGGGATCAATCTCTGTTCAGGATGATCTCCCTGGTGGATCTTGGGGATCCGTTCCAGGGATCAGTTCAGGATGACCCCCTGGTGGATCTTTGGGGATCGGTTCTGGGGATCAATCTCAGTCCTGGATGATCTCTGTTGGATCTTTGGGGATCAGTTATGGGGATCAGTTCAGGATGATCTCCCTGGTGGATCTTTGGTGATCACTTCTGGGGATCAATCTCAGTTCAGGGGGATCTCCCTGGTGTATCTTCGGGGGATCACTTCTGGGGATCAATCTCAGTTCTGGATGATCTCTCTGTTGGATCTTGGGGATCAGTCTGGGGATCAGTTCAGGATGATCTCCCTGGTGGATCTTTGGGGATCACTTCTGAGGATCAATTTCAGTTCAGGATGATCTCCCTGGTGGATCTTTGGGGATAGGTTCTGGGGATCAATCTCAGTTCTGGATGATCTCTCTGTTGGATCTTGGGGATCAGTTATGGGGATCAGTTCAGGATGATCTCCCTGGTGGATCTTTGGTGATCACTTCTGGGGATCAATCTCAGTTCAGGGGGATCTCCCTGGTGTATCTTCGGGGGATCACTTCTGGGGATCAATCTCAGTTCTGGATGATCTCTCTGTTGGATCTTGGGGATCAGTCTGGGGATCAGTTCAGGATGATCTCCCTGGTGGATCTTTGGGGATCACTTCTGAGGATCAATTTCAGTTCAGGATGATCTCCCTGGTGGATCTTTGGGGATAGGTTCTGGGGATCAATCTCAGTTCTGGATGATCTCTCTGTTGGATCTTGGGGATCAGTTCTGGGGATCAGTTTAGGATGATCTCCCTGGTGGATCTTTGGGGATAGGTTCTGGGGATCAATCTCAGTTCGGTATGATCTCCCTGATGGATCTTCAGAGGATCAATCAGTGGGGGGGGAGGGGGAATATTATTTCTGTGCACCTCAGGAACACTTAATGAAGTCTTCTCAATGAAATGTATTTGTTTTTCAAAAAAACAATCCAGCTTGTTATTGTTTAAAAGAGCTTTTAAACGACAACAAACTGGATTTTTTATATTACATTTTATTGATGGTTCAAGATCGGGTGTTGAGTCATGCCGGCCACGGAGACGTCTTCGGACAGCGCTGGCTCTTCGGCTTTGAAACGGAGATGAGCACCGGCCCCTTAGAGTCGGGAACGATTAGCACGTATGTGCGAGGGGGGGGGGGCAAACCTTTGCCTCTATCAATTAAAAAAAATGCTAATAAATATGTTGCTGTATTATTATGATACAAGGTGCGTCGAAGGGTTAACGTAGCCACATTGGTATGGGGCCCTTCTACTCGTGGCATGCCCATCGGGCCCATGTGTTAAGACAGCCCTGGCAGAGGGTACTTATCTACTGAGGGCAACCCCTGAAGAAAACCCTAAGAAAAGGCTTTGGAATGGGAGAATTGGGGGGATCCCTGCATTTCATGATGGTAACCCAATATACACCCAGGTTTCTTCAGGCCAATCGCATCTGTCCCTTCTTTGCAAGCTTCGATGCCATCTTTTACTTGGGGGGTGGGGAGCTTACTAGAAATAACAGCCTTGGGGGGGCCAGGGCTGTCTTAACAGCATTATGGGCACTGAGCAAAGCAGTGCACTGGGCCCCCTACAACAACTGGAATAAAAATGTAAACCTCTCTATATAAAAGCCAAATACCCCTCACGCATCATCACGAAATCTCCAGAAGCGTAAAGCCTACAAACTTGAAATTCGGCACATATGTACCTCTTGGCTTCTAGGTGCTGGCTAAGAAAGGATTTTTCAAAATAACCATGGGATCGTTAGTTATTTCTTATATATTAAACACACACTGAGGAGTTGGAAGTTCTACTCCTCCTCCCCACCTGAAAAGAACTCTGTTCCAACTGCCACTTGGGTGTGGGCGTGGCCAGCGCATGACTGATATGGCCTGCAGGCTGGGAGTTTAGACGTTCTGCTCCCCCTCCCCATCTGAAAAACGCTCTGATGCTAAGGTGTTAGACTGAGGGAGAGAAGGGGGGTAGGAGAGGGTCAATGGGGCAATCCTGAGGGAGAGAAGGGGATAAGAGAGGCCTCTATGGGGCAATCCTGAGGGAGAAAAGGGGATGAGATAAGAGGACTTTATGGGGCAATCCTGAGGGAGAAAAGGGGATAAGATAGGAGAGGCCTCAATGGGGCAATCCTGAGGGAGAAAAGGGGATAGGAGAGGATTAATGGGGACAGCCTGAGGGAGAAAAGGGGATAAGATAGGAGAGGCCTCTATGGGGTAATCCTGAGGGAGAAAAGGGGATAAAATAGGATCAATGGAGCAATCCTGAGGAAAAGAAGGGGATAGGAAAGGATGAGTGGGGCAATTGTGAGGGAGACAAGGGGATAAGATAAGAGAGGCCTCTATGGGGCAGTCCTGAGGGAGAAAAGGGGATAAGATAGGATCAATGGGGCAATCCTGAGGGAAAGAAGGGGATAGGAAAGGATGAATGGGGCCAGTCTAAGAGAGAAAGGGGGATAGGAGAGGATGAATGGGGTCAGCCTGAGGGAAAGAAGGGGATAAGATAAGAGAGGCCTCTATGGGGCAATCCTGAGGGAGAAAGGGGGATAGGAAAGGATGAATGGGGCAATCCTGAGGGAAAGAAGGGGATAGGAAAGGATGAATGGGGTAATCCTGAGGGAGAAAAGGGACAAGATAGGATCAATGGGGCAATCCTGAGGAAAAGAAGGGGATAGGAAAGGATGAATGGGGCAATCCTGAGGGAGACAAGGGGATAAGATGAGAGAGGCCTCTATGGGGCAATCCTGAGGGAGAAAAGGGGATAGGAAAGGATGAATGGGGCAATCCTGAGGGAAAGAAGGGGATAGGAAAGGATGAATGGGGTAATCCTGAGGGAGAAAAGGGACAAGATAGGATCAATGGGGCAATCCTGAGGAAAAGAAGGGGATAGGAAAGGATGAATGGGGCAATCCTGAGGGAGACAAGGGGATAAGATGAGAGAGGCCTCTATGGGGCAATCCTGAGGGAGAAAAGGGGATAGGAAAGGATGAATGGGGCAATCCTGAGGGAAAGGAGGGGATAGGAAAGGATGAATGGGGTAATCCTGAGGGAGAAAAGGGACAAGATAGGATCAATGGGGCAATCCTGAGGAAAAGAAGGGGATAGGAAAGGATGAATGGGGCAATCCTGAGGGAGACAAGGGGATAAGATGAGAGAGGCCTCTATGGGGCAATCCTGAGGGAGAAAAGGGGATAGGAAAGGATGAATGGGGTCAGCCTGAGGGAGAAAGGGGGAGAGAAGAGGCCCGATCATAACTACTCATTAATTTCCAAATTGTAAGTCTCCATTTATCAAAGCCCCATCACATAATTTTCGGAGCAAGGGTATCCAGCTAGTGGGTGATCAAATTAAAATCTATTTTATACTTCAAAAAAAAATCGGCCTGGGGGGCTCCCTATGCTGCTGGGGGGCCCAGGGGCAAGTGCCCCCCTCCTCAGGCCCATGCTTTAAGACATGGGGGGGTCTCTTTTGACCCAGGTTTGCATCCCGACGTGCCTGCAGGGGAAAGAAGGGGAGGGACACGTGGGGAAGCAGCCTTCCCCCTGCCTGCCTGCCGAGTCATCGGGGCCGAAGGAAAGCGAGCCAGACGAGCGGGGCAAAGCAGGGGCGACCAAGCTCTCCGCGGAGCCTCGCCAAGCGCAAAGCGGAGCATCTGCCTTGAAGGCTTGCGGGACGGTCCAGGCAGGGCAATCGGAGCCTGGGCCTGGAGGGGGGGAGGCTTCGGGCTTTGTGCCTTCCCAGCCCCGCCGTGGAGGGCGGAGCCGCCGCTGCCCCCGCCGCCAAAAGTCCGCGGGCGTCCGGGCAGGTGGGCGCCCAGGGTAAGGCGCGCAACGGTGCCTCGTCGCCTCCCATGCCCCGTGGCGGGGATTGCGGCTGGGGGCGGCACAGCTGGAGCCGCTGCGGGGCCGGGCAGCCCCGAGGCCGAGCCTAAGATGCGGCCGGGCCGCCGTCTTGGGGGCGTCAGGCGTGAAGGATGCCAGGCGTGGGGGCAGAAGACGGCGGGCAGCAGCCGGGTGCCGGGGAGCTGCCCACCCTCACCCCGGCTGGGGGACCCCCTCGGGAAGAGGTAAGGTCAAGCCGCGTGGGTGGGTGGGTGGGTGGGTGAAGGAGTGGGGGAGAGAAAGGAAGGAGAAAGGGGAAAGAAAGGAAGGGCAGGGAAGGATCGAAAAGGAGAAAGGGAAGGAGGAGAGGAAAGGAAGAGAAGGGAAGGATAGAAAAGAAAAAAGAAGGGAAGGAAGGATAGAAAAGGAGAAAGGGAAGGAGGAGGAGAGGAAAGGAAGAGAAGGGAAGGATAGAAAATAAAAAGGGGAGGAAGGGAAGGATAGAAAAGAAAGAAGGGAAGCAAAGAAAAGAAAGAAGGGAAGGAAGGGAAGGATAGAAAAGAAAGGGAAGGAGGAGGAGAGGAAAGGAAGAGAAGGGAAGGATAGAAAATAAAAAGAAGGGAAGGGAAGGAAGGATAGAAAATAAAAAGAAGGGGAGGAAGGGAAGGATCGAAAAGGAGAAAGGGAAGGAGGAGGAGAGGAAAGGAAGAGAAGGGAAGGATAGAAAATAAAAAGGGGAGGAAGGGAAGGATAGAAAAGAAAGAAGGGAAGGAAGAGAAGGAAAGGATAGAAAAGAAAAAAGAAGGGAAAAGAAGGAAGGAAAGAAAAGAAAGAAGGGGAGGAAGGGAAGGATAGAAAAGAAAAAAGAAGGGAAGGGAAGGAGGGATAGAAAATAAAAAGGAGGAAGGGAAGGATAGAAAAGAAAAAAGGGAAGGAGGAGGGGAAGGAAAGGAAGGAAAGGATAGAAAAGAAAAAAGAAGGGGAGGAAAGGAAGAACGGAAAGAAGGAAGGGAGGGGGAAAGAAGGGAAGGAAAAGAAGAAAAGCCCCCCCCCCGAAGAACGAAAGGAAAGAAGGAAAGACATTTAAAAAACAAAACCCGAAGCGCTTTTGCGCTGCGCCCTGAGCGCACCGCTTGGACACGAGTCCCTCTCTCCAAACGGCGCCTCCAAAATCCGGGGTGTTTTGCGGGTGGGGGCCGATGCCAGCTTTCGGGGTTTGAAAGCCGGGGTTCAGGCCTCTGCTTTTCGGTCCTCCCCCCCCCCTTTATTTTTTTCCCTAACCGGAGAGGCGGGGCGTGAGCTGGGGGGGGGTTAAGAAAAAGGAGTGCTTTTGCTGCAGGGAACACGTATCCCTTTGTGCATTATTAATAGCTCTACGGGGTTTAAAAATAAACCTGGGTGTGTGTTGGGGGGGTGTCCAGCGGTGCTGGGGGGGAGGAGGAGAAAGGTGGCAGCGAAGGGTGGGCTCTTTCTCTGCCCACCTTGCATCCCCCTCGCCCCCCTGTAAGACTTCACCTTTTAAACCAAACTGGGGAGGGGGGGGGCTCCTCCATTTGCAAGCGGGCGCCCGCCGTGCGTAAAACGGGCACCCAGCTTTTCTCGGGATTCCCGGGGAAAGGGGAAGGGGATTTGCAGGGAAGCGGCGTGTTTTGCGACCGGCTGGTGTGTATGTGTGTGTGTGTCTCTCTCTCTCTCTCTCTCTCTCTGTGCGTGTGTGCGTGCGTGGAAGGGAAGGGCACGCGTGAAGTTCTGCATTGCACCACACAGTCCGCCCGGCCGCGCGTCCTTCGCCTCTCCGCTTTGATGCGCTTGGCGCCTCGGTGTTAGCGAAGGGACAAAAGCTAGCAGGCTCAGGGCTTTGGTGGCGGTGGGTGGGGGGAAGGGTTTTTTTTTGGGGGGGGCTAAAGGGGGTGCTGGAAATCACCCCCCCCTCTTGCCCACCTCAGGCAATTTTTTATTTAAAGCTGCAGGGGGGAGGGAACCACCAATATTTCTTTTTTTTCCCACCCTCCCCGTCCGGAAAAAAAAAGCCTTAGGACCCTAAGAATAGGGCCTCCCCCAATTAAGGAGACCCGTCTGCAGCCTGGCCTGGCAGGGGATGAAGGGAGGTGTAGTAGTCCAGCCCTTCTTACCAGGTTGGTAAGGAAAGAAGACTTTTGGGACAAAAATGCTCTCTCAAGGCTGATATTGGGGAGGAGGGAAGGGGAGGCATTTGGGGAGAGGAGGAGTGGGGGGAGAGTTGGCAGCCAAGCAGCTTGGCAGTTGCTAGAGTTAAGAATCACTGCCCCCCCATCCCCAAGGGACTGCCCCCCCAAAAAAAAATATGTCAAAGAGAAGAAAGGTCATTTTGGTGGATAAAAGAGTCCGCAGTAGCATCTGGGGCTGTCTTGCAGTTTTTTCCTTGGAGTGCATTAAGGCAAAGAGGGTGTCAGATTGGAACCCCCCCCCTGCTTTTAATAAATAAATAAATACACCCCCCCCAATCTTAAAAGCCATTTGCTGTTGGCAGCCTCTCAAAATAATCCCTTTGCAATGCTCTGGGGAGATGTGAAAGGCGTGGAGGTGATGGAAGAGGGGTTTGTGTGTGTGTCTGTCTGTTTGTGTGTCTGTGTGTGTGTGTGTGTGTGTGTGTGAAAATGATGGGACTCCTTTCCAGCTGCCCCACCCCAATTCACCCTGAAGCTGGGCCTGGTTTAGTTTCTTTTATTCTTTATTCCCTCCACTGGTATCTAGAGTAGTTTTAACCCTGAAATAACCCTGAAATTAACCAGTAAAAGTTATTCTCAAAACAAAGAGTTGGAATTAAATAGCTGGAATTCCCTTGGCCATATTCTCTCTCTCTCTCTCTCTTTCTTTTTTTCTTTCTTTCTCTTTTTTATCTGTCTCTTCTCTTTCACCCTCTGTCTCTATTTTGCTGTCTTTCTCTGTTTCTTTGTCTCTCTCTTTCTCTTTCTATTGCTCTCTTTGTTCCGTCTTTCTGTTTTCTCTCTTTTCTCTTTCTTTTTCCCTCTTTTCTCTCTCTTTCTCTTTCTATCGCTCTCTTTGTTCCGTGTCTTTCTGTTTTCTCTCTTTTTCTCTTTCTTTTTCCCTCTTTTCTCTCTCTTTTTATCTGTCTTTCTCTTTCACCCTCTTTCTCTTTATCTATTTCGCTCTTTCTTTTCTCTGTCTCTGTTTCTTTCTTTGTCTCTCTCTCTCTCCTTCTTTCTGTTTTCTCTGTCTTTTTTTCTTTCCTTTTCCCTCTTTTCTCTCCCTCTCTTTCTTTTTTATCTGTCTCTCACCCTTTTCTCTTTATCTCTATTTCTCCCTCTTTCTTTCTTTTCCTTTCTTTGTGTCTCTTTCTCTTTCACCCTCTTTCTCTATTTGTCTCTTTTCTTTCTTTCTTTCTTCCTCCTTTCCTTCCTCCCTCCCTTCTTCTGTCTGTCTGTCTGTCTTTCTTTCTTTTTCTTTCTTTCTCTTTCTTTCTTTCTTTCTTTCTTTCTTTCTTTCTTTCTTTCTTTCTTTCTCTGTCTCTCTCCCCCAGCTAGAGGCAGGGATACTTCCAGGAACTTAAATACAGCCTATTTCTAACCCTTTCAACTCAAGCTTGCTTACAGCTAGATATGTTATATGGCAGGTGGTCCCAGTGAAATGGAACCTCCCTGTACAGAAGCAGTCTATCCTGGCTGTGGGGAAGCAGACCATAGAGCCGTAGCTTCCTCGCGAGTGCCTTTCGGCTTCCGTGGGAAAGAGATGCTGAGACTTATTTTGTCTGGCTTCAGCGTCCTGTTTATATCCCCAAAATGTGGCCTTGTTAATGTCTGGACTCCACGCCCCCAGTGCGAAGGGCGCGATGTGTGTCTGAAAACACAATTGCAGGGTGTCTGGCATGTCAGCCCCAAACTGGTTGTTAAGTGGGGGAGCAAGGAGGGGGGGGCGCCTTCTGTGATCCTGGAATACGGAAAGGCCGAGAAAATTGGCACCATTTCAAGGGTTCAATTTTGCATGCCATTTCGTTCGCTCCCTGGGTTAGAAACACGGGGGGCCCACCGTGAAATGGAATGAAGGTTAGCAGCTAGTCCTCGGCTTACAATGGTTCCCTTAGCGACCGTTTGAAGTGACAACAATGGCACTAAAAAAAGTGACCTACAACCATTTGGGGGTTGGTTTTTTTGGCACTGCGGTATCCCCGTGGTCGCGAGATTTACATGCGGAGGCTGGACCGTGGACTCGCATTTACGACGGTCGCGGGTGTCCCTGGGTCACGTGATTTCCCTCTTTTGCGACCTTCCGGCAAGGGGAAATCCGATTCATTTAACCCTCCTGGGTGACTCCTTTAACAAACGCGGCAATTCGCTTAACAAAGGGGCCAAGGAAAGTCGTAAATTTCAACAATTTATCAGACCGTAAATTTGCAGCCGTGTACGCGGAGGACTCCCTGTACTGGTTTGGTGGTGGTGGGGTGTGATCTCAGATCTTTCTGGGAACGGGCAGGTCTGTAACCCTCTTCCCTACTCTCTTCTCTTTCCCTTTCTCTCCCTCGACTTGTAGCAACGTCCTCTCAAACAGTCTCTGAGCAGCTCGCTGTGCCGGGAGTCCCACTGGAAATGTCTGGTGCTCACCCTCCTAATGTTCGGCTGCTTCGGCGTCATGGCCTGGTGCCGTCTCTCGACGGTGACCCGCCTGAACTACGACGGCTCCTACCGAGGGGCGTCGCTGGTGTATCATGACAGCCCGTGCTCCAACGGCTACATCTACATCCCGCTGGCGTTCTTGGGCATGTTGTATGTGGTGTACCTGGTGGAGTGCTGGCACCGATTCGCCAAGGGGCAGATGCAGTTTCGGGTGGACACGGCGAGCGTCTACGAGAAAGTCCAGCGGATGCAGCAGGCCACGCCCTGCATCTGGTGGAAGGCCGTCAGCTACCACTACATCCGCCGCACGAGGCAGGTGACGCGTTATCGCAACGGGGACGCTTACACGACCACCCAGGTGTACCACGAGCGCGTCAACACGCACGTCTCGGAGACGGAGTTCGACTACTCGGGCCATGGGGTGAAGGACGTCTCCAAGGAACTGTTGGGCCTCTCCGATTACCCCGTGACCAAACTCCGCTTTACGAAATGCTTCAGTTTTGCCTCGGGGGAGGCGGAAGCTGCGTATCTGACTCAAAGGGCCCGGTTTTTCGGGGAAAACGAGGGTTTGGACGACTACATGGAGGCCCGCGAAGGGATGCACCTCAAAAACGTGGACTTTAAGGAACACATGTTAGTCTTCCCAGATCCGGGGCGTCCACCGTGGTACACACGCCGGAGTGTCTTCTGGCTGGCCTCTTTCCTCCTGCTATCCTGGCCGCTGAGAGTTTTGTCCGAATACCGTACAGCCAATGTACATTATCACGTCGAGAAACTCTTTGGGGCGGACGACGGGCCCAGCCCGCTGGACGCCGCCGGGACTTACGGCCGTCGAATCTCGCGCGTCAACACGGTGGACATGACCGAACTGGAATGGCACATCCGTTCCAACCAGCAGCTGGTGCCCAGCTACTCCGAGGCCGTGTTGATGGACACCACGACGGTGGCGGGCGCGGCCTACCTCCGCAGCTGCCAACGCTGTCGCCGGACTGTCAGCAGCAACTCTCTGCCCTCACGGGGGACCCGGGCCCTCTACGCCCGCTTGCCGTTCAGCTGCAGCCGCTTCTCGTTGAGCGGCGCCCGGCGATGCGGGGGGATTCTCCGGAGCCTGAGTGGGAGCCAGGTGGGCAGCAACATCGAGACAGAGCCCTTGGAGAGTCCCCCGTGCTACCAGGATGCGTTGTACTTTCCCGTGTTGATTGTGCACGGAGGGGAGGGCTGCGAGCGCAACGGGCACAGGCCGGGGCTGGCAGGGAGGGGGCAAGGGACCCCCCTGTGACCTGGGAGGAGGGGAGGGATAGTGGAAACTTACGTTCCCTGGCAGAAACGCAGTACGCAATGTCTCTGGCTTGTTTGCTCGAGCCACAATCGAACGCATTAACCCAGCTGCAAGGCCCTTTGGACGACATTCCAGTCTTCTAAGGAAGTGCGTGTGTGTGTGGAGGGAGGCCCATTAAGCCCAGATTCAGATATGCGATTCTTTTGCTCAGCTCTTTGGTAGAGGGAGGGAAGGAAGGAAGGAAGGAAGGAAGGAAGGAAAGAAAGGAGTAAAGAGGGCAGGAAGGAATAGAGAAAGAAGGAAGGAAGGAATAGAGAGGGATGGATGGAAGGAAGGAAGGAAGAAAAAGAAAGAAAGAAAGAAAAGAAAGGAGGCAGTAAAGGGGGCAGGAAGGAATAGAGAAAAAAGGAAGGAAGGAATAGAGAGGGATGGAAGGAAGAAAGAAAGAAAGAAAGAAAAAGGCAGTAAAGAGGACGGGAAGGAATAGAGAGAGAAGGAAGGAATAGAGGGATGAAAGAAAGGAAGGAATAAAGAGGGCAGGAAGGAAGGAATAGAAAGGGATGTAGAAAAGGAAGAAAGGGAGTAAAGAGGGCAGGAAGGAATAGAGAAAGAAAGATGGAAGGAATAGAGGGATGGAAACAAGGAAGGAGTAAAGAGGACAGGAAGGAATAGAGAAAGAAGGAAGGAATAGAGGGATGAAAGAAAGGAAGGAATAAAGAGGGCAGGAAGGAATAGAGAAAGAAGGAAGGAAGGAATAGAGGGATGGAAGCAAGGAAGGAGTAAAGGCAGGATGGAATAGAGAGGGATGAAAGAAAGAAAAAAAGGAAGGAAAGGAGGGAATAAAGAGGACAGGAAGCAATAGAGAAAGGAAGGAAGAAATAGAAAGGGATGGAAGGAAGGGAGTAAAGAGAAGGAAGGAATAGAGAAGGAATGAAGGAATAGAGAGGGAAGAAAAAAGCAAGAAAAGAAAGGAAAAAAGGAAGGAATAGAGAGGCAAGAAAAAAGGAAGATAGAAAGGGAAGGAAGGAATGGAGAGGAAGGAAGGAAGGAGTAAAGATGGCAGGAAGGAATAGAGGGAAGAAAAGGAAGGAAGAATAGAGGGATGGAAGAAAGGGAGTAGCGAGAGAAGGAAGGAATAGAGAAGGAAGGAAGGAATACAGAGGGGGAAAGAAAAGGGAAGAAAAGGAAGTGGAAGGAAGGAAGGAGGGAAGTCCCAGATTTTCAGAAAACACAAGTTTTCAAGTCAGTATTCTAATACAGAATTCTTTGGCTGAACTCTTCACTCGAAGAACGAAGGAAAGAAAAAAAGAAAGAATCCTGGAGGAAGGGCTCAGGAACATTAAAAAAGAAAGAAAGGAGGAAAGAACAGAAATGGCATTTAACTGGGGAAGATCAAAGGCTCAGCCCGATGGAAACACAGACTAACCGAGTGGGGAGGGGACCTTGGAGGTCCTCTAGTCCAGCCCGCAACTTCTCCATTGTTCCTTTAGGTCCCGCTCACCCCGTTGCAGCCAGTCACGAGAGCGAAACCTGCTCTCAGAAAGTTGGGTCACTAAGAAGGGCTTGAAGCCGTCCTTCTCGGGCGTTAAGGACCCTGGAGGAGGGGAGACCACTCAGCGAAGCTCGAGACGGAGCGATAATCTTTTTAATCCTCAGCGCTGACAGAAACCCCCAATGTAAAAAAATCCCCAGCATACGGGTAGCTTCTTAGGCACTAAGAGGGATATTGATGGAGCCTCCTTGCCTAGGAGCAGTCTAGCTTGAACCTGAGGGACAGCGAGGGGAGGGGCGGGGTGGATGGGAGGTTTATTGCTGGTCTCCTCCCAGTTTTTTTTTCCTTTGCAATTCATGATATCAAGATTGGTTTCTTCCAAATGAGGTTGAGGCTGCTTTAAATATCCCGTTTAAAAAGAAAGAATGAATAAATGAATAAGAATTTCTAGAAGTGATCCGTGAACTGAGAAAGGACGGAGGAGGAGAAGGAGCAGCCGACAGCCCGATTGTCCCCGGCATCAAACCGACATCTGAATGAACAAACCGAGATGCGTGAATGTCCGTCGGAGCAAGGAGAGGGAGGGAGGGAGAGCAGTGGAGGAAGAACAGAGGCAGTCCTCGTTCAGCGACCAAAATGGGAGGGGCAATTCGGTCTTTAAGCAAAGCAATCCTTCTGTTGAAATTATTTTATTAATTCATGTGTTTATTGCATTAATAGGGTGCTCGTGACACCATCCAGAATGACTCACTCTCTTTCTATCTCTCTCTCTTTTTTTCTTTTCTTTGCCCCCTCTCTCTCACTCCCTCTCTTTCTCTCCCTTTCTCTTTCTCTTTTTTCTCTCTCTCCCTCTTTCTTTCTCTCTTCGTTTTTCTTTCTCTTTTTCTCTCTACCTCTTCCTCTCTTTCTTTTTCTTTCTCTCTTTTCTTCCCTTCTCTCTCTCTATTTCTTTTTTCACTTTCTTTCTCTCTTTCTCTTCCTTTTTTTCCTCTCCCCTCTCTCTCCTCTCTTTCTCTTTCTTTTTCTCTCTCTATTTCTCTTTCTCTTTTCTCTTTTTCTCGCTTCCTCTTTCTCCCTTTCTTCCTCTCTCTCCTCTCTTTTTCTCTCTCTCTATTTCTCTTTTCTCTCTCTCCCTCTTTCTCCTCTCTTTTTCTTTCTTTTTCTCTCTCTTTATTTCTCTCTTTTTCTCACTTCCTCTTTCTCCCTTTCTTCCTCTTCCTCTTCCTCTCTTTATTTCTCTTTCTCTTTTCTCTTTCTCGCTTCCTCTTTCTCCCTTTCTTTCTCTTTCTCTCTTTCTCTTTCGTTCTTTTTCTCTCTCCCTCTTTCTCTCTCCCTCTTTCTCTCTCTCTTTATTTTTCTCTTTCTCTTTTTCTCTCTCTTTTTCTCGCTTCCTCTTTCTCCCTTTCTTCCTCTTTCTCTCTCTTTCTGTGTGTATATAAATGTCACATATTTGCACCTTTCAATCGGGGAAGATCGTAAAGGTGAGGACAGGTTTCAAAGCAACTTTTTCCAACAACGACATGACAGCAAGGCAGGCACTAAACGAGGAATGCCTGTGGGTGCCATTTCCTCTCTGCTAGCAGAGGTTAAGGCTCACCCACTCCTCTATCAGAGTCAGGGTCTCCTTGATCCCATGTATTTAGGTGGGCTTTGCCAAGTGTTGACAATGTAAGGTTGTTTTTTTTTTTAAAAAAAATACAGGTAGTTCTCTACTTACGACCAGAATTGGGAGCAGAATTTCCCACCGTTAAGCGAATCTGGCATCCTCACTGACATTGTCTGATAGAAGGTTGCAAAAAGGGGATGGCGTGACACACACACACCCCATCAGGACAGTGTGACCGTCGTAAATTCGAGTCGGTTGCCAAACTCCTGAATTTCGGTCATAAGTGTGAAAAATTATCCTCAGTTTTTTCAGTGCCGTCGTAACTTCAAACGGTCACTAAACGGTAAGTCAAGGACTGCCTATAGGGACCCACAAGTTCTCCAGATAAGGGCTAAGCGTTGTGCCGAGCCGCAAGAACGGAGACACACAACTGTGTGTTCACAACTCTGCACAACAACCCTATTGGGGGCGGGGGGGAGCTGCTGCATTCACACAACGGTCCAGTTTTTTCTTTCCCCGCTTAGCGTCGAACCCCGATGCCATCTCTTCAGACAGGCAGACGTTGAATGTCCTGCGCAAAGCCGGCGAACGGATCGACCCGGTCCCCACACCAAATGTGTGAATTGGTTCAGAAGCATGTCGGGCCCACCGACGGCGAGACTTTGTTCCCGGCCCTGGGTTCATCTGGCCAATATCAGATCCCCCGGATCCCTTCTCCTGTTCAAAAATGGCTGGCAGATCCCCCACCAAGCTGCCTTCTTTTGCTCTGAGAAAAAAACATCAAAGCTTGTTCTGGATTTCGGCTGCACTGTTTTTCGGCCTTGATTGTTTCCCCGTCTCGTTCTGTCGAGCGTGGGAAAGTGGATTCGATCTGGGAGAAACAGAGATCACTTCTGTGGCTTTTGGGGAGGGGAGATCTGCCTGCTAGAATGGGGAAGGGACCCTGCATCTTCGGCCTAACTGTGGTGCGAAATAATACAGCGAATCCTCCCTTTGCGACTGTAACCGCACCCAAAATTTATGCTGCTAAGCGAGACGTTTCTTAAGCGAGTTTTGCCCCCTTGTGCCACGGTTGTTAAGTGAAACGCCTGCAGTTCTTAAATCCGGAATGTGATTGTTAAGCTAATCCGACTTCCCTGGACTGGGCTGGTCGCAAAAGGGGAACACGGGGGACACTGCCACTGTCGTACATGCGAATCAGTCGCTAAGCACCTGAATGTAAATCCCTGATCCCCCGCGGGGAGATGCTTCCCCTGTCGTAAGTGTGAAAAACGGTAATGCTGTCGTAACTTCAAATGGTCGCTAAGCGAAGCATAAGCGGAGGATTCCCTGAATTTGATTTGTTCGCACGGCTCGGAGGACGAGAGGGATGCTCGCTAAATGAGTAAAAAGGAAAGAGGTATTCTGGTCCCTCCTTTTTTCAAATTTTTGGGGCACCGTTTCGAATCTCGGTGACCGAACCATAGGGGGAGGGGCAATCGAAGTGGGGAGGACGAGCCAGAGCCCACCCTCCATTGTCAAAATAAAAGGATTTCAAATCCCGCACTCGGCTGGTTCCTTGGTGTGTCTTGGTGGGGGAATACAAGGGGTCCTCGCCTTAACGACCACAATTGGGAGCTTGCCGAGCGAGGTGGTGCTTTTAGCGAGAATGATTTTCGCTAGGACTCCCAATTCTCACTATTTAATGATGCCACAATCCCTTGCGGGGATGGAGTCTGAGCAACTGAATGGAACTTGGCCGGATGCCCTTCCTGTTGCCAGAGCAGAGTTTCCTCCCATCCAGCAAATATATATATTCTCATCGTTCCCAGAGAAAGAAATATCTGCCTGTACCTAGGATTGGTCGTGATGGTTGCCCATATCACCCAGCAAATAATACGCTTCAAATCGACATTTCACGGAGGGGAAACAATTCATTTTGCGCGGAGTTTTAATCGGAGGACGGTCTCCAAATCCGGCCGGCGGGGTGGGGGGGGGAGGCTTGGGCTTCCCCCCAAAATCCTAACCATGGAGAGAAAAGCGTGCCGAAAAGAAAGTGGAGAGAATAAAAAGAGCATTGCAGAATAGAACGTGCGATGCTCAACCCCTTCATTATTCATAACGGAAAGCGGGGAAGCAAAACAGCCGTCACTCTGTAATTGATTCTCGCCGTAGCCGGAGGACACGCACCACCCGCGACGAGCAGATGGGCCCAGTTATTTGGAAATAAGTAGTTTTCCCCTTCAGATGGTGGCCACGGGGGAGCTGGTGGTGTGATCCTCCGAGGCCTTACCCGAGCATCCTTTCTTCCCCGCGACAGTTGCCATGGCGACTGTTGGCGGAGGCGGACAGCTGGGGACCAAAGATGGTTTCTTAGCGCCGTTCTTTCAGGAAAGCCCCCCCCCCCCCAAAAAAAAAAACCTCCTGGACCTTTCGTTCCTCTGCGAACCATGGTTGAAACTTTGCCCCAAAAGGATGCTTTGCAATTTCGGCAGAGTCTCCCCATCCCAAAACCAGCCTGGTCTGGCCCTCCTTAGCATTAATTTTTGATTTTGATTTTATTAGCAACGGGAATGCAACGAATCCAGGCTGAATTTGCGTACTGAGGAAGGTGAATTTCACATTTTTTGGGGGGGAATAAAAATATAGTGTCTGCAAAAAAAACCAGGGGTTTTTGCTTTCAGCCCTGTGCGGGTGGCGGGGGAAAGGGATGAATGCGTCAGAATAATAAGCGGAGGTGAGTAATGGAGACCCTACTGGGAAAAGGGGCGGGGTTGGTCTCTTATGGACCAAAATTGCAGAGAAGATCCCGGTGCTAAAAGCTTTAGCGAAGGATTAGCCTTCCTGTGATAATCTCTAGGGGATCAGAACGGAAATCATAATTAAGCTTGGTTTTTAAATTTTCTTATCTGCTAAGCACCTCCTGCTGCATCTTTGAGACAGAGAGGGGAGGTGCCTAGCTTTGATTATCTGTGTTTTCCTTCCTTCCCTCCTTCCTTCCTTTCTCCCTCCCTCCTTCCCTTTTTACCTGCCTTCCTTCCTTCCTTCCTCCCTTCCCCCTGCCTGTCATCTATCTCTGTCTATCTCTTCCTCCCTCCCTTCCTTAACTACCTATGTACCTCCTGTATATCTGTCTCTTTATCTGTCTGTCTACCTTATCATCTACATTATCTGTCTCCTTCCTGTTTCCTCCCTCCTTCATTTCTCTGTCTATATCTTTTTTCTTTCTTCCTTCCCTCTCTCCCTCCCTCCCTTGCCTACCTACCTATCAACTACCTACCTATCTATCTCATCTATCATCCCTAGCTATCTATCTATCTAGCTATTGTCTGTCTGTCTCTTCTTCTCTCTCTCTCCATCTGTCTGTCTGTCTGTCTGTCTATCTATCTATCTATCTATCTATCTATCTATCTATCTATCTATCTATCTATATCTATCTATCTATCTATCTATCTATCTATATCTATCTATCTATCTATCTATATCTATCTATCTCTATTATCCATCTTATCTATCTATCCATCTATATCTATTATCCATCTTATCTATCTATCTATCTATCTATCTATCTATCTATCTATCTATCATCTATCATCTATCTATCTATCTACCACTATTATCCATCCTCTATCTATCTATCTATCTATCTATCTATCTATCTATCTATCTATCTATCATCTATCTATCTCTATTATCCTATCTATCTATCTATCTATCTATCTATCTATCTATCTATCTATCTATCTATCTATCTATCTATCTATCTATCTATCTATCTATCTATCATCTATCTATCTCTATTATCCTATCTATCTATCTATCTATCTATCTATCTATCTATCTATCTATCTATCTATCATCTATATCTCTATTATCCTATCTCTCTCTCTCTCTCTCTCTCTCTCTCTCTCTCTCATCTAACTAACTAGCTAGCTATCAGTCTCTCTCTCCATCCATCCATCCACCCACCCACCCACCTACCTACCTATATCTATCATCTATCATCTCTATTCCTCTCTCCCTCCATCTTTCTCTCCTCTGTCTCATCTCCTGGCCTGATGCTCTTACATAGCAAGCAGCAGATTTAACCCTTACACCTCCTCCTCATTTTCATCCTTGTAGTCCAGTCTTAAACCTTTCACCGTGGGAATAATATTCCCGCCTGCTAACTGGGAATGCCGGCTCCTCCTGGAAGAGAGAAACTAACTTCTAGCTCGGATCAAAGCCAGCATGGAAAAAAAAAAGTTTCCTTTTGCCAAGCCGAAGAATTGGAAATAGAAGTTTTTCAACTCTTCCTAGAAATTCTGTCCGTGACGTTCCCAGATGATGGATCCTTGAATCCAAACTGTTCGTTGTTTGAAGTGCTCCTTAAGCGTATTTAAATTGATCATTCAAGGTTGGATCGGGAATCAGACCGGGGATTGTTCAGCCGGAGATCTGATTCCAATAAACGAACCGTTGGTAGAATTGATTCAAGTAGATTCCCCCATCGTTTCCGTTCGATCGCCCCCTCCAAAGTCTCCAAATAGAACTTTGGAATGTTTTCCTTTCATTCTTTTGCCGTTTTCCCTTTTATAATTCCATGTGTTTTTTTTTTTTCTTTCCCCTTTTCTTCCTTTCTTGCACTTGGCTTGATATTTAAATTTGGGGGGATCGTCTCCCCACCTCGCCCTTCGTCCGGTGACGGCTGTGCTTGGCAGAGGCAGCCCGGTCCCTCTGCCGACGGTTTTTAAACCAGTTGCCAACCTGGGTGGGGGTGAGCCCAGTGGTCTGGGCCAGGTTCCTTTTTTGGGAAGGATTTGGGTAAGGGTCTTGCAGGTACCACTCTCTCAACAGTTTCTGGATCTTTTCCTAAGCGAAGAAGAAGAGAAAGCTGTTCACTATTTTATGACAAATCAATTGGGTCGCAGGTGCTTATAAATTTTGCAAGGAATGGGGGGAAGCAGTGGTGGGTTTCAAATTTTTTTAGAACCTCTTCTGTAGGTGTGGCCTGCTTTGTGGGAGTGGCTTGCCGGCCATGTGACTTAGTGGGAGTGGCTTGCCGGCCATGTGACCGGGTGGGCATGGCCAACTTGTAAAACGTAGTGAAACTCACTTAACAACGCTCTTGCTTAGCAACCAAAATGTTGGCTCAGAAACTCTGGCATTTGAAGTACACAAGTCTTAAAGCTGACCCTCGCACCCCTAACCCTTTAGAAAAAACAACAACACTCAGGGGTGTTCAAACTTGACAGCTTTAAGACTTGTGGACTTCAACTCCCAGAATTCCTTCTCCAGTCATGTTGGCTCAGGAACTCCGGCACTGAAATGTGCAAGTCTTAAAGCTGTCAATTACAAGACTTTTGCACCCCTAACCCTTTAGGGGAAAAAACCCCCAGGGGAGTTCAAACTTGACAGCTTTAAGACTTGTGGACTTCAACTCCCAGAATTCCTCCTCTCGCTCTTCATCTTGATGATGTGCGGACAGGCGGGGGGGGGGAGCTGGAACTGGTTCTAAATGACACTGTAGATTTGTGGAACCTCTTCTATAGAAGAGGTTAGAACTGGCAGGAATCCATCCCTGGGGGGAAGCTATTATTATTGCAATAAATACATCGAATAAATACATCCTCGACTTACAACCGTTTAGCGACAGTTCAGAGTCACAACCGAGTTGGGGGGGAAAAGGGACTTAGGAGTGTTTTTCACACACTTAGAACAATCCCTGCAGAAACGTGATCGAAATTCATTGGCAGCTGACTCGTATTTATGGCGGATGTAGCGTCCCAGGGTGAGGTCGTAAAACGGGGACAAAATTCATTGCAAGGCTGACCCCAGTTAAGGCCGAAATGACCTTGGCTAAGTGAGACGGTTGTTGAGTGAGCTTTGCTCCTGTTCTACGACCTTTCTTTCCAGAGGTGTTAAGGGAATCCCACAGTCGTTAAGTGAATCTGGATTTCCCCGTCGACTTTGCTGGTTGGAAGATCGCCTGGGCCCTGGGGCACATTGCAACCGTCGTAAATGTGAGTCAATTGCCAAGCGCCTGAATTTTTATTGCATAAGTATGGGGGATGCTGCAATGGTCATAAGTGTGGGAAACAGTCTTAAGTCACTTTTTTTTAGTACTGTTGTAACTTTGGTCACTAAATGTTCTAAATCAAGGACTAACCTGTAAGTGAAGTCCAATTCCCAGAATTCCCCAGTCACCTTCAACTCCCAGAATCCTCCAGACTTCAAATCCCAGAATCCCCCATCTAGCATTGGAGGACTTCAAATCCCAGAATCCCCCATCTAGCATTGGAGGACTTCAATTCCCAGAATCCCCCATCCAGCATTGGAGGACTTCAATTCCCAGAATCCCCCATCCAGCATGGGAGGACTTCAACTCACAGAATCCCTCATCTAGCATTGGAGGACTTCAACTCCCAGAATCCCTCATCTAGCATTGGAGGACTTGAACTCCCAGAATCCTCCATCTAGCATTGGAGGACTTCAACTCCCAGAATCCCCCATCCGGCAAGTTTTAAGATGGCTGGACTTCAACTCCCAGAATTCCATCCATGCTGACTGGGGAATTCTGGGAGTTGAAGTCCACCCTTCCCAGTGAGGGTCCCTTCCCAGTGACCCTCCCCACTTTGGGGAGACAGAAAACAAATCAGAATATTTTTCAAAATTGAAAAAAAATGTCACCTTAATTCGAAGGCCGCTTACCTTGATCCGGTTGGCTTTCTGCTTGCCGTATTGGGCCGAGGTTCCTGGCAGGTGAGAGCCCGTTCTCCAGACAGGTGAGCTTTGGGATGGAAATCCGAGGAAGTGGTCTCCAAGGTGGGTCGATCTGGGATCCCCCAAGGGCTGGGAGCCCATCAGGCTGGCCAAGGGCATTTCCCGGAGGCCCGGTGGGCACAGGATCTCCATCCCATGAGCCCTGGTGTGGGGGCATCTCAAGCGTTGGAGATGTCCCAAGGTGAGGGATGGCGGCAGAGCCCAGAGGAAACGGGACAGGTGCTCGAACGAGCCACTCTCCTCCAGAGCTTTGCAGATGAGGGCGACCTGCGAGGGGGAAAAGAGGGCCATGTCTGGGGACGATGGGTAGGGAGGTCAGAGGAGAAATGAAAAAAAAACAAACCAAGATGGCTGAAGGGGCAAACAGTCTTCTCCTCCAATGCAGAGAATTCGCAGAAGGACAACACCGCTATCCGGAGACATCTCCGGGGTCGTGTGGCCGGCATGACTCAACTCCCGAAGCCGCCTCGAATGCTCTTCCCTTCCCACCAAAGGTGCTTCCTATTTTTCTACTTGCATTTTTTTAAAGTGCTTTCGAACTGCTCGGTTGGCAGAAGCTGGTAACAAGTCACGGGAGCTCCCTCCGTTATGTGGCGCTGGGGATTCGAACCGCCGAACTGCCAACCTTTTCTGATCGACAAGCTCAGCTTCTTAGCCCCTGAGCCACCCTATAAACATCATATATATCTATGTCTATTTTGTCGGTCCATGTAAGCTACCAGAAAATATGATATGGGACAATCCCGAATGATAAAACAGTGCTAAATAAAATTAGGGGGGAGGGAGGGAAATAAATAATAATTGAGCGACATTCGCAGTCTCTGTAATTTTGGCCCTCTCCTTTCGAGTTAACAACTCAAGAGAAAAGGGGAAAAACTAATGACATCCTCAGCTATTGGAGGTCCTTTTTTATTTCTTTATCCTGGCAAAAGTGGACAGGAATTCCCCCTGGTCTCAACGTACTGAGAACAAATGAGAAATCAAAGCCCGTTTTTCCCTTGCTCTAACCAGTCCCTTTAGAAATGAAAAGCCCGAATAAAAGAAGGGCCCGCCAGCTAAATTTTTAATTCAAAGAGGAGCGTTGAATTGCGTTTTGTTAATTCCCCCCCTCCCCGAGATTTCGGCTCCTTTTTAACACACACACACACATTGTAAGGCTAGTTTAAGCCTCTTACCTGGTTTTAAAAACTTATTTGTTCTTTAGGCTGGCAGTAAAAACTCCGAAAGTTAGGGTATTGAAGTATCTTGTTGGCCTCAGCCTCTGGTGGAAAGAGAGAGAGAGAGATGATAGAGATAGATAGATAGATGATAGATGATAGATGATAGAGAGAGAGAGAGAGAGAGAGAGAGAGAGAGAGAGAGAGAAATAGATGATAGATGATAGATAGATAGATAGATGATAGATGATACATAGATAGATAGAGAGAGAGAGAGAGAGAGAGAGAGAGAGATAAATAGATGATAGATAGAGATAGATAGATAGATAGATGATAGATGATAGATAGATAGATAGATAGATAGATAGATAGATAGATAGATTAGAATAATAGATTAAATAGATAGATGATAGATAGATGAGAGAGAGAGAGATAGATAGATAGATAGATAGATAGATAGATAGATAGATAGATAGATGATAGATAGATAGATAGATAGATAGATAGATAGATAGATAGATAGATAGATAGATGAGAGATAGATGAGAGATAGATAGGTAGATAGGTAGGTAGATAGAGGAGAATAATAGATTAGATAGATAGATGATAGATAGATGAGAGAGAGAATAATAGATAGATAGATGAGATAGATAGATGATAGATAGATGATAGATAAATAGATAGATAGATGATAGATAATGATAGATAGATAGATGAGAATAATAGATTAGATAGATAGATGAGAGATAGATGAGAGAGAGAATAATAGATAGATAGATGATAGATAGATAGATGATAGATAGATGATAGATAAATAGATAGATAGATGAGAATAATAGATTAGATAGATAGATGAGAGATAGATGAGAGAGAGAATAATAGATAGATAGATGATAGATAGATGATAGATAGATAGATAGATGAGAATAATAGATTAGATAGATAGATGAGAGATAGATGAGAGAGAGAATAATAGATAGATAGATGATAGATAGATGATAGATAGATGATAGATAAATAGATAGAAGATAGATAATGATAGATAGATAGATAGATAGATAGATAGATAGATAGATAGATAGATAGATAGAGGAGAATAATAGATTAGATAGATAGATGATAGATAGATGAGAGAGAGAGAATAGATTATGTGTGTGTGTGTGTGTGTGTGTGTGTGTGTGTGTGTTATTCTGTTTTTTTCTGTTCTAACCTGTTCTTCCTGAAGTCCTGTGGTTTAGCTGCCCGATTAATGTCGCTAATCCTCCTTTGGGAGAGTTTTAAACAGCTCAGAAAGGATAGTCCATCCCGAACAGCTTCTTAGGCAGGTGGGGTGGAGGAGATCAGTCGTAAAGGCAGAGAGATTTGGGGGGGGGGGTGTCTCTGGGATGCCACTCACCCCCATTGCAACATCGAGGTTGCTTTTTCCCTCCGATGGCGAGGACCAGAATAACGGAATGGAATAACAGAGTCGGAAGGGCCCTGGGAGATCTTCTAGTCCAACCCCCTGCTCAGGAAGGAGGAGAAGGGCTATATCACACTTCAGATCAATGGTTGTCCAATCTCTCCTTGAAAAACATGAATGATGGAGAAGGAAGGAAAGAAGGAAGGGAGGGAAGGTTCATTCCTACCTTCCTTCTTTCCTTCCTTCCTTCCTTCCTTCCTTCCTACATTCCTTCCTTCCCTCCTCGCCCCCTTTTTACCCTTTCTTTTCCCATCCTCCCACTTTTTTCACACACATTTCCTTCCTTCCTTCCTTCCTTCCTTCCTTCCTTCCTTCCCTCGTCCCTCCCTTTTTTCCTTTCCTTTCCTGTCCTTTCCTCCCTCTTTTTTCACACCCTTCCTTCCTTCCTACCTACATTCCTACATTCCCTCCTCCCTCCCTTTTTTCCTTTCCTTTCCTGTCCTTTCCTCCTTTTTTCACACCCTTCCTTCCTTCCTTCCTTCCTCCCTTCCCTCCTCCCTCCCTTTTTTCCTTTCCTTTCCTGTCCTTTCCTCCTTTTTTCACACCCTTCCTTCCTTCCTCCCTTCCCTCCTCCCTCCCTTTTTTCCTTTCCTTTCCTCCCTCTTTTTTCACACCCTTCCTTCCTTCCTACCTACATTCCTACATTCCCTCCTCCCTCCCTTTTTTCCTTTCCTTTCCTGTCCTTTCCTCCTTCTTTTTTCACACCCTTCCTTCCTTCCTTCCTTCCTTCCTCCTGTCCTCAGGCAGGAAGCAAAACCTTCAGGCCCATCCCTGTTTTCCCCACCTTCAAAAGCACTTCCCTCTGGGCAAGACTCACTGTGCAATGTCCTCCTCCCTGAATCAGAATCGGAAGAAAATCCCAAGAATCAGATAGACTGCGCTGGCCTTGAACGCTCGGCGTGTTTTAAAGAGCCCCTTGGAGCAAGTCCTCCATGCAAGCAACGATGGACGCAGCCAAAACAGGGGGAACCGGAGTCCCCTTCCCCACAATCTGCGGAAAAATTTCCCCTCTGAAGTGATGGCCGATTTTGCTCATATTTCGCAACACCCCCAGCTAATCCCTTGTGTTAAGTGTATAATCAGCAGTGGATTCTAATTGGCCTTGTCACTAATCCCGAAGATCCTCCAGGGTGAGGGTTGAGCCTCAACTCGGGCGGCAGAGGGCTTGGAAGAGATTTTGGTGGGGACCTCAACTACCCCCATGGTGTAGGAAGGAAAGAGGGGGCACAGGACCCCCAAGGCTCTTCCTGCAGCAAAGAGAAAAGCTGGCCCGCCGTTTTTAAACTCTTCCTTTTCAATCGGACGTCCCAAATTGCCCTGTTGAAATTTGGCAAAAGGAGGCCCAGACTAGACAGATAATTAGACAGAGATAGATAGATAGGTAGATAGATAGATAGATAGATAGGTAGGTAGGTAGGTAGGTAGGTAGGTAGGTAGGTAGGTAGGTAGGTAGGTAGGTAGATATGATAGATATAGATAGATAGATAGATAGATAGATAGATAGATAGATAGATAGATAGATAGATAGATAGATATGATAGATAGATAGATAGATAGATAGATAGATAGATGATAGATAGATAGATAGATATGATAGATATAGATAGATAGATAGATAGATAGATAGATAGATAGATAGATAGATAGATAGATAGATAGATGATAGATAGATAGATAGATAGAGATAGATAGATAGATAGATAGATAGATGAGGGAGATAGATAGATAGATAGATAGATAGATAGATAGATAGATAGGTAGGTAGGTAGGTAGGTAGGTAGGTAGTATGATAGATAGTAGATAGATAGATAGATAGATAGATAGATAGATAGATAGATAGATAGATAGATAGATAGATAGATAGATAGATAGATAGATAGATAGATAGATAGATAGATAGATAGATAGATAGATAGATAGATAGATGAGGGAGATAGATAGATAGATAGATAGATAGATAGATAGATAGATAGATAGATAGATGAGGGAGATAGATAGATAGATAGATAGATAGATAGATAGATAGATAGATAGATAGATAGGTAGGTAGGTAGGTAGATATGATAGAAATAGATAGATAGATAGATAGATAGATAGATAGATAGATAGATAGATAGATAGATAGATAGATAGATAGATAGATAGATAGATATGATAGATATGATAGATAGATAGATAGATAGATAGATAGATAGATGATAGACAGACAGACAGACAGACAGACAGACATAGCAGGAAAGAAGGGATAAGATAGATAGATAGATAGAGATGATAGATGATAGATAGATGATAGATAGAGAGAGAGAGAGAGAGAGAGACAGACAGACAGACAGACAGACAAGGAAAGAAAGGATGAGAGAGAGCGAGAGAGAGAGAGAGAGAGAGATGATAAACAGTCTGCAGCTCACATTGGAATATTTGAAAGGGGGTGTTTGTGTACCTGAGCCCAGCCCCTTGTATCATACAACACACAAACACACTTTTAAAGATCTCTGGATTATTATTTTTCTAAAGGAAAAAAAAAAGATAGAAAGCTTGTGGGCGCCCTCTAGCGATAGAAAGCTTCCACTGCGCATTTAGGAACTGTGGGCTGTAACTGGTGATGACTCAAACTTTAACGTCCCAAATCTCAAAATAAATAACAATAATTAAAAAAAAAAACATTGGGGAATATCTAGATCAGAATCCCAGGGGGAAAAAATCTGCTGTGGGGACAGCCTCACCTACGGCAAATTTCTTCCGTAGCTTCAAGAGATTTTGGCTGAAACGGTGTAGGGTTTCCTGCCTGAGGAGTGGGGTTGGACTAGAAGACCTCCAAGGTCCCTTCCAACTCTATTATTCTATTATCCTTCCTTCCTTCCTTCCTTCCTTCCTTCCTTCCTTCCTTCCTTCCTTCCTTCCTTCCTTCCTTCCTTCCTTCCTTCCTGTTGTATTAGAAGACCTTCAAGGTCCCTTCCAACTCTATTATTCTATTATCCTTCCTTCCTTCCTTCCTTCCTTCCTTCCTTCCTTCCTTCCTTCCTGTTGTATTAGAGGACCTCCAAGGTCCCTTCCAACTCTATTATTCTGTTATCCTTCCTTCCTTCCTTCCTTCCTTCCTTCCTTCCTTCCTTCCTTCCTTCCTTCCTTCCTGTTGTATTAGAAGACCTCCAAGGTCCCTTCCAACTCTATTATTCTGTTATCCTTCCTTCCTTCCTTCCTTCCTTCCTTCCTTCCTTCCTTCCTTCCTTCCTTCCTTCCTTCCTTCCTTCCTTCCTGTTGTATTAGAAGACCTCCAAGGTCCCTTCCAACTCTATTATTTTGTTATCCTTCCTTCCTTCCTTCCTTCCTTCCTTCCTTCCTTCCTTCATTCCTTCCTGTTGTATTAGAAGACCTTCAACGTCCCTTCCAACTCTATTATTTTGTTTTCCTTCCTTCCTTCCTTCCTTCCTTCCTTCCTTCCTTCCTTCCTTCCTTCCTTCCTTCCTTCCTTCCTGTTGTATTAGAAGACCTCCAAGGTCCCTTCCAACTCTATTATTCTGTTATCCTTCCTTCCTTCCTTCCTTCCTTCCTTCCTTCCTTCCTTCCTTCCTTCCTTCCTTCCTTCCTTCCTGTTGTATTAGAAGACCTCCAAGGTCCCTTCCAACTCTATTATTCTGTTATCCTTCCTTCCTTCCTTCCTTCCTTCCTTCCAACTCTGTTATCCTGTATAACAGCATGTTACAAGTGGCGACCGAAGATAAGTCTTAAAAGCTTTAGGCAAAGCCATACAACATATTTAACAGATTAACAGAGTTGGAAGGGGCCTTGTAGGTCATCTAGTCCAACCCCCCACCCAAGTCCCTACGCATTTCTGACAGAGAATGGCAGTCCAGTCTCTTCTTGAAAGCTTCCAGGGATGAAACTCCCACAATAAAAACCAAAGCCTGTTTTTTTCCGGCCTGCCTCCGTTTTACTCATTCATGCAACGCAGATCCTCCAAAGCCAGGGGCAATCAGCCCAGGAAAACATTTATCCTCCCAAGACCACAGCAGGCCGGCCAGGAATCCGTCCAGCCTCGTTCGTGGCTTCCTTATCTCCCCTCGCCTTCTCAACTCAGCATTTTTCTGCGCCCCCAACTCACACACACACACACCCCCCGCTGTCTCCTCGGCCCTGCGTCCCATCTGGAGAATCCTCCCCCCCCCCCCCCCCCGTCTCTGCCTCTGCTTTGCAAATCCAGAAACCCAGATTCTTGCAAAAGGCGGTCAGCAGCCCTCAAGCCGAGATATCAGAGGCCAGGATCTGGCCCTGCCAGGGGTGACGTAGAGCAGATGTGTTCCATCGGCTTGGCCCCTGGGGACGCTGATCCTTGCAGAGTCA
Source organism: Thamnophis elegans (assembly GCF_009769535.1). Classification (NCBI taxonomy): domain Eukaryota; kingdom Metazoa; phylum Chordata; class Lepidosauria; order Squamata; family Natricidae; genus Thamnophis; species Thamnophis elegans. The sequence goes on along the minus strand of NW_022473690.1, from coordinate 2,019 downwards.
GCTGGGAAGAAGGGAAGAAAAGAAGGGCTTGCAAATTTTGGGTTTTTTCTCCTTTCCTAATTGTGTTTTCCTCTCTCTCTCTCTCTCTCTCTCGCTGTGTGTGTGTGTCTGTCTGTCTGTCTGTCTCTTTCTCTGTGTGTGTCTCTGTCTCTCTTTCTCTCTCTCTCTTTCTCTCTCTGTCTCTCTGTCTCTCTTTTTCTCTCTCTCTTTCACTCTCTGTCTCTCTTTCTCTCTGTGTGTCTGTTTCTGTCTCTCTTTCTGTCTCTCTCTGTCTCTCTCTCTCTTTCTCTGTCTTTCTCTCTCTCTTTCTCTCTGTGTGTCTGTCTGTCTCTCTTTCTGTCTCTCTTTCTGTCTCTCTCTCTCTGTCTCTCTCTCTCTTTCTCTGTGTGTCTCTCTCTGTCTCTTTCTCTCTGTGTGTCTGTCTCTGTCTCTCTTTCTGTCTCTCTTTCTGTCTCTCTTTCTGTCTCTCTCTCTTTCTCTGTCTTTCTCTCTCTCTCTTTCTCTCTGTGTGTCTGTCTCTGTCTCTCTTTCTGTCTCTCTCTGTCTCTCTCTTTCTCTGTGTGTCTCTCTCTGTCTCTCTCTTTCTCTCTGTGTGTCTGTCTCTCTCTCTCTCTGTGTCTCTGTCTCTCTCTCTTTCTCTTTTTTCTCTCATTCTCTCTGTCTCTGTTTCTCTCTCTCTCTGTGTGTGTCTCTCTGTCTATCTCTGTCTCTTTCTTTCTTTCTCTCTCTCTCTGTCTCTCTCTCTCTTTCTCTCTGTCTGTCTGTCTCTGTCTCTCTCTCTCTCTCTCTGTCTCTCTCTCTCTCTCTCTGTCTTTGCTGATTTCTACAGGAATTGTGGACACACAGACACCCGTGGGGGCAGGGAGGGAGAGAGAACGAAAGCCAGGCCTGTTTCTCCAAGATTAAAGTTGGGGAGAAGCTGAAACCCTCGGCCGGCCACAACATGGATGTTGTTGAGGGGTGGTTTTTTTGGTGGAAAATTTGGAACGCAGCTCTGACAGCGCTGATGGCTTCCAGATGTCCAGTAGGCCCCAATTCGGTGTCAGCAAAAGAGAGAGAGGGAGGGAGAGGGAGAGAAGGAGAAAGAGAGAGAGAAGGAGAAAGAGAAAGATTGAGAGAGAGAGGGAGAGAGAAAGTGAAAGAGAGAAAGAGATGGAAGGAGAGAGAAAGAAAGGGATGGAGAGAGGAAGAGAGAGGAGGAGAGGGAGGGAGGGAGAAAGAGAGAGGAGAGGGAGGGAGGGAGGGAGAGAAATGGAAAAGATGAAGAGAGAGAGACAGAAAGAAAGAAAGAGAGAGATGGACGGGGAGAGAGAAAGAGAGGGAGAAAAAGAGAAAGGAAGAGGAGGGAGAGATGGTGAGAGAGAGAGAGAAAGAGAGGAGAGTGAGGGAGAGAGATGGAGAGAGAGATGGATGGAGAGAGAGATGGAAAGAGGGAGAGAGAAGTGGAGAGAGAGATGGTTGGAGAGAGAGAAAGAGAGGGAAAGAGGAGAGGGTGGGAGAGAGATGGAGAAAGAGATGGATGGAGAGAGGGAAAGAGGGAGAAAGAGAGGGAGAGAGGTGGAGAGAGAGAGATGGTTAGAGAGAGAGAAATAGAGGGCGAAATAGTGGAGAGGGAGGGAGGGAGATGGAGAGAGAGATGGAAAGAGGGAGAAAGAGATGGAGAGAGAAGTGGAGAGAGAGATGGTTGGAGAGAGAGAAAGAGAGGGAGAGAGAAAGGAGAGGGTGGGAGAGAGATGGAGAGAGAGAGAGATGGAGAGAGAGATGGAAAGAGGGAGAAAGATGGAGAGAGGAGAGAGATGGTTGGATAGAGAGAAAGAGAGGGAGAGAGAGGAGAGAGATGGAGAGAGAGATGGAAAGAGAGAGAGAAGGAGAGGAGTGGCAGAGTTTCAAGGGAGATAAAAGCCGGGCGTTTATCAACATCCCCCTGAAAGACTCTGGCAACTCCAGCAGACATCTGTCAGAGTCTTCGAAGACTGTGGAGGAAGCCGTGTGGGCTGCGAATGGCCGTAATTCACAGCC